>NW_020328324.1:0-17124 GCF_001858045.2 Oreochromis niloticus
AATGGTCATTAAGATAAGATGGGGCCTGATTATTAAGACCTTGTATGTGAGGAGCAGGATTTTGAATTCAATTCTGGATTTAACAGGAAGCCAATGAAGGGAAGCCAAAACAGGAGAAATATGCTCTCTCTTTCTAGTCCCTGTCAGTACTCTTGCTGCAGCATTTTGGATTAGCTGAAGGCTTTTCAGCGAGTTTTTAGGACATCCTGATAATAGTGAATTACAGTAGTCCAGCCTGGAAGTAATAAATGCATGAACTAGTTTTTCAGCATCACTCTGAGACAGGATATTTCTAATTTTAGAGATGTTGCGCAAATGGAAGAAAGCAGTCTTACATATTTGTTTAATATGTGCGTTGAAGGACATGTCCTGGTCAAAATGACTCCAAGGTTTCTCACAGTGTTACTGGAGGCCAAGGTAATGCCATCCAGAGTAAGAATCTGCTTAGATACCATATTTCTAAGATTTTCAGGGCCGAGTACAATAACCTCAGTTTT
Organism: Oreochromis niloticus; assembly: GCF_001858045.2. Taxonomy (NCBI): domain Eukaryota; kingdom Metazoa; phylum Chordata; class Actinopteri; order Cichliformes; family Cichlidae; genus Oreochromis; species Oreochromis niloticus. Next base: position 498 of record NW_020328324.1, read on the forward strand.
ATCTGAATTAAGAAGCAGAAAGTTAGCGGCCATCCAGGTCTTTATGTCTTTAAGACATTCCTGCAGTTTAACTAATTGGTGTGTGTTACCTGGCTTCATGGATAGATAGAGCTGCGTGTCATCTGCATAGCAGTGAAAATTTATGCTATGTCTTCTAATGATGTTGCCTAGGGGAAGCATGTATAATGTAAATAGAATTGGTCCTAGCACTGAACCCTGTGGAACACCATAATTGACCTTAGTGTCTGAAGAGGACTCTCCATTTACATGTACAAATTGGAGTCTATTAGATAGATATGATACAAACCACTGCAGTGCAGTACCTGTAATACCTACAGCATGTTCTAATCGCTCTAATAGGATATTATGGTCAACAGTATCGAATGCAGCACTGAGGTCTAGCAGGACAAGCACAGAGATGAGTCCACTGTCAGAGGCCATAAGAAGATCATTTGTAACCTTCACTAAAGCTGTTTCTGTGCTGTGCTGAGCTCTGAAACCTGACTGAAACGCTTCAAATAAGCCATTCCTCTGCAGATGATCAGTTAGCTGTTTGACAACTACTCTTTCAAGGATTTTTGATATGAAAGGAAGGTTGGAGATTGGCCTATAATTAGCTAAGACAGCTGGGTCTAGAGATGGCTTTTTAAGTAAAGGTTTAACTACAGCCACCTTGAAGGCCTGTGGTACATAGCCGATTATTAGAGATAGGTTGATCATATTTAAGATGAAGCATTAATTAATGGCAGGACTTCTTTGAGCAGTTTTGTAGGAATGGGTCTAAAAGACACGTTGATGGTTTGGAGGAATTAATTATTGAAGTTAACTCAGAAAGATCAATTGGAGAAAAAGAGTCTAACTTAACATTGATGGTACTAAGAGTAGCTGTAGATAATATTACATCTGTGGGATGATTATTGGTAATTTTTTCTCTAATGATAAAATTTTATTTGTGAAGAAGTTCATGAAGTCATTACTAGTTAACGTTAAAGGGATGGTTGGCTCAGTAGAGCTCTGACTTTTTGTCAGCCTGGCTACAGTGCTGAAGAGAAACCTGGGGTTGTTCTTATTTTCTTCAATCAGTGACGAATAGTAAGATGTTCTGGCTTTGCGGAGGGCTTTCTTATAAAGCAGCAAACTATTTCTCCAGGCTAAATGATGATCCTCTAAATTTGTGACACGCCATTTCCTCTCCAGCTTACGAGTTATCTGCTTTAGGCTACGTGTTTGAGAATTATACCACGGAGTCAGGACTTTGGATTTGAGGCCTTAGTTTTCACAGGAGCTACAGTATCCAGAGTCGTACGTAGTGAGGAGGTAAAATTATTAACAAGATAATCGACCTCTGTTGGAGTAGCGTTCAGATAGCTGCTCTGCTCTATGTTGGTACAGGGCATTGAAGATGATAACAGTGGGTGGATTATATTCTTAAACTTAGTTACAGCACTTTCAGAAAGACATCTACTTTGATAAAGTCTACTCTCCACTGCTGTGTAATCAATTATTGTAAATGTAAATGTTATCAGGAAATGATCAGACAGCAGAGGGTTTTCAGGAAACACTGTTAAATGTTCAGTTTCTATGCCATATGTTAAAACAAGATCTAGAGTGTGATTAAAGTGGTGGGTGGGTTCTTTTACATTTTGAGAGAAGCCAATTGAGTCTAATAACAGATTAAATGCCATGTTGAGGCTGTCATTTTTAGCATCTACATGGATGTTAAAATCACCCACAATAATTATTTTATCTGAGCTGAGCACTAAATCAGATAAAAAGTCTGAGAAATCAGAGAGAAACTCTGTGTAAGGCCCAGGTGGACGATAGATGATAACAAGTAAGACTGGTTTCTGAGTTTTACAGCTGGGGTGGACAAGGCTAAGCATCAGGCTTTCAAATGAATTAAAAGTCTGTCTTGGTCTTTCGTTAATTAATAGGCTGGTGTGAAAAATTGCTGCCACACCGCCCCCTCGGCCTGTGCTTCGGGATTTCTGGTAGTTAGAATGACTCGGGGGTGTTGATTCATTTAAACTAACATACTCATCCGGCTGCAACCAGGTTTCTGTAAGGCAGAGTAAATCGATTTGTTGATCAATTATTAAGTCATGTACTAACAGAGACTTGGAGGAGAGAGACCTAATATTTAATAATCCACATTTCACTGTTTTACTCTTTGGTTCAGATGTGGATACTGTATTGTTCTTTCTTTGTGATTTTTTATGTTTAAGTTGTTTATTGCTGGTTTTTGGTTTGTTTTTTGTCTTTTTGGGAGCTGACACAGTCTCAATGGAGATGGGTTTTTGGGGGGGGTAGCAGGAGGAGAGAAGCTGCAGAGAGGCGTGTAAGACTGCAACTCTGCTTCCTGGTCCCAACTCTGGATAGTCATATTTTGGGGGGTTTAATAAATTTGTCCATATTTCTAGAAATGAGAGCTGCTCCGTCCAAAGTGGGATGGATGCCGTCTCTCCTAACAAGACCAGGTTTCCTCCAGAAGGTTTTGCCAATTATCTATGAGCCCACATCGTTTCTGGGACACCACTCAGACAGCCAGCATTTAAGGAGAACATGCGGCTAAACATGTCACTCCTGGTCTGATTGGGGAGGGGACCAGAGAAAACTACAGAGTCCGACATTGTTTTGGCAAAGTTACACACCGATTCAATATTGATTTTAGTGACCTCCGATTGGCGTAACCGGGTGTCATTACTGCGACGTGAATTATGATCTTACTGTATTTACGTTTACCCTTAGCCAGCAGTTTTAAATTTCCTTCAATGTCGCCTGCTCTGGCCCCTGGAAAGACAATTGACTATGGTTGCCGGTGTCTCTAGCTTCACATGTCTGAGAACAGAATCACCAATTACCAGAGTTTGACCCCCGGCGGGTGTGTCGCCGAGTGGGGAAAACGGTTAGACACATGAACAGGTTGGTGGTGTACCTGGGGCTTCAGTTTAAGACTATGCTTCCTCCTCACCGTCACCCAGCCGCCCTCTTTCCCCAGCTGCTTGGGTCTGCCGGGGAACAGCTAGCGGGCGCCTACGCTATCTTCGGCTGCACCAGCTACAGGGGCCTGGCTAGCTACGGGTGAATGAAGGGTGCGAAGCCGAGTCTCCAATTCAGTAATCCTGGCCTCCAGAGCTGCAAATATGCTACATTTATTACAGGTATCATTACTGCTAAAGGAGGCCGAGAGTAACTAAACATCTGACACAATGAGCAGGAAAGTGCAGGAGGGACAGGTGAAGTAGCCATGGTGCTAACGAGTCGGCTACGAGCTAAGCTAAGCTAGCGAAACAGTAAAGAGACAGTGAGTGAATACTTTGGCTATAAATTAGGTAGTGAGTACACAGAAAGGGTGATTCAGATGAAGCACGTTAAGATTATACTATGAAAAAGGGATGTATCAAAAGATTAAATTAAATTGCTAAGCAGAAAAGCTACTCAGAAACACCACTGTGTTTGAGCAGGAACAGGAAGTGATACTCTACCACAAAGCGAGCGAACACCAAGTGACAGCGCCACCATTTAGTAGGGTCCGCTCCCACTCTGCCACGAAGATGTTGGCATAGGCTGGGGCAAAGTTTTTCCCCCATCGCCGTACCTTAATCTGTAAATAGAATTCCCCGTTGAACTCAAAATCATTCCTCATGAGGTTTATTTCCAATAATTGTAACAGTTCTTTATCTGGTCTTCTCTTATCTGGATATTTTTGAAAGATTCTCCTTATGGAGTTGATTCCCTCTCGAATGTCTATATTTGTATAGAGCTGTCAATATCAATGGAAAATAAAAAAGCATCAACGGGGACTTCTATTTGTTTCAACTTTCTCTACAAAATCATACGTATCTTTAATGTAGCTTGCATGCCTAATAGACAGAGGGTTCAGAAAATAATCCAAATATTCAGCTGTGTAATACGTCTCACTGTCACAGTCCGAAACAATAGGTCTTCCTGGGGGAACCTGGAAAGGAATGCTCCATTTGGCAGGATCCTTATGGATCTTGGGCAGCATGTAAAGAGCCGTCCCCTTGGTTCAGCGGAACCCAGCAAATAGTTCCTTTGTTTTTATGTTAATGAATTTCTTTTGGTGTAAACTGTTAATGATTTTTTCCACCATTGGTACTGTTTCTAAACAAATCGGTTTATTTCATTTCAAATAATATGTTTTATCCTTTAATTGTCTGTAGCCTTCCTCCAAATACTGTTCTCTATCAAGGATCACCACAGCACTTCCTTTATCCGCCGGTGTGATGATGATTTGTTTGTTTTCTTTCAGTTCTGTTAAAGCTTTCAATTCTTCAGTTGTCAAATTGGGTTTAATATGGTCTATATGGAATTGGCTTTGGGAAGTACTCATCGTCAGTCCTCACCAAGGTGAGCACCTTAGGTGGAAGCTGGCCGATCGGTGGAGACCAGTCTGATTTTGGAGTGAAAGGCTGCGGTTCAGAATCATTCTTATCCCCGTAGAATATAGCCAATTTCACACGTCTGTGATACTGTTGGAGATCATACTTACACTGTAACGTAAATTTTTATTGTAACCTTTTGTGGGGATGAATGTAAGGCCTCTATTTAGTAGGGTCCGCTGAGCAATGGAAGGCTGGAATGTTTTGCACAGGTTAATTACACCATCAGTTACCTTCTCGTCACTTCCGCGCGTCCGCTCGCGCCCGGCCGTCCAGCCACGATCCAGCCGGTCCCTGCGCCGTCGGACCACGGTCCACTGTTCATCCGTGGCAAATGTGGACATGTTTGTGTGTCTCCTAATGAACTTTAGCTGTATCGTATGGTCACTCTTGACCGTGCTGATGATGCTAAGCGCTAACGGATTACTCGTACTACTGACTTATGATTACTGAGCGCTTTATTTATGCTCAAACTTAATAAATCATAAAACATGTACATACAATGCAAGCCAAAGTCGCAGTCAGTCCGATCATGAGACATTTGTATACAAAAAGTCCATATAGTACAGTAAAGTGTCCAGTTAATATACACAACATACAATTGGCATATAGTATTCTAATGGTCCATTATCACAGATCTGTGAAATTAGTTCACCCTGAAACTTACATAGGGGTTGAGGAACAATCATAACAACAGAAAAGAACAGGTATATAATGTATTACCTCAATATCACCTTATATATCTAACCTTATGACCCCTGACCTCCATACAGGTTTTAGAGTGGAATACAATAATGTGTGTTTTTTTATGTGTTTTCCTATAGGGCATCGCAGTGAGGGGTCCCGGAGAACCCAAGTGAGCGGAAGGGCGGCACGGGCCAGTTAGGGGAATCAAATTTGGGAGTCCGGTCCCGAAGGGGACTAATGCCCAATTAGTCTTGCCAATTAGTGGTTAAGACGGTTAGGTTTAGGCCCAAAATCACCTTTCCATAGGGTCCACTGAGGTTAGGTTTAGGGCCAGTGTCTGGGGTGAGATGCTACTCAGACACCCCTCACCAGAATCCTGACTGGGCCACATAAGACACAAAAAGAACAAAGGTAAGAACAATAAAAGCAACTATATACAGTATCTGAGATCATGTTCATTTAAATCCCTTTTCATTAAGACCTGTTGGGTATGTCGTATCTAATTTGGCAATCCAAATCTTTTCAGCTCTCCTCCTCTGTTCTGTTGTCCACCTCAGATTCGCCTGCACTGCTGTGGCACCAACAGATTCCCAGCCATGTGCTACAAAGTGGTTTACCAGGTACGTGTGAGTGTTCTTCTTGTGTAAGATATTGTATCTGTGCTGGGTGAATCTAACAAAAGTGTATTTCCTGTTTCTCCCACATATTGGATTCCACAGTTCCTACAAGTGATCAAATATACACAGTTTTTAGATCTTGGAGTCCCTTTGCACAGTGATGAAAAACATTACCGTTGGAATAACTGCGCACCCACTTGTGGTGCTGGAAAAATTGCCCTGATCTCTGCACTTAGGCTCAGAGAGAGGTGAGATTTTAGCCTTTACAAGGAGATCACCCAGGTTTTTGTTCCTCCCGAAGGCTGCAATTGCCTTGTGATCCTGAAGCATATGTGTATCCTGAGTGAACCTTTGAAAGTTGCTCTTGATAACTCTGACCAATTTGCAGGTGGAGGGAGAATATGTGATCACCACTGGGATGAGGGGAGAAACATCAATTGGCTTGGTCTGCAAGAATGAATTGAAACATTTTCTTAAAAAGGACCAACAGTACCCCCTAGTGGAGAGAGCTGAGAATAAAATCTTGACAGCTTCCCCAAATCACTCTGTTGAGTGCAGATCCTGTGAAATCTCAGTAATTGGGATTTAATTATCCCTGCAAATGTGTGTTTTGGGTGAAAACTTGTTCTGAACAGTAAGGCATGTGTATCTGTAGGTTTGAAAAAGACTTTAACATCTAATTTGTGGTCATTCGGGAAATTTGGGCCCTTAAATGTAGTTGTGTCTAAAAAATCAATTGAGGATTTATTAATGGTGGATTTCAGTTTGATGGAAGCATTTTGGTCATTAAGAGTCCTCAAAAACACCTCAAAGTCTCGCTCAGGATGTTGCCAAATCCCCCAGATATCATCCAAGAATCGATAATAATATAATGGCTTTTTAACACATTTCTCCAATGCAGAGGTCTCCCACTCTGCCATGAAGATGTTGGCATAGGCTGGGGCAAAGTTTTTCCCCATTGCCGTACCCTTAATCTGTAAATAGAATTCCCCGTTGAACTCAAAATCATTCCTCATGAGGTTTATTTCACCCCAAAGGATCTCAGCCGCCGTAGCAGGTGGAGACGACTTAGACCCAGTAGAGTGGTTGAAGGAAAAGGAAAAGGGGGACAGGTGAGGTGCATTTCATGTCCCCGGTGCTATGGGGGGTTGCAGAGAGGTGTGACGAGCTTTGGTGGATGGGGGGGAAGTGCTACTGAATCAAACCTGTTAAACAACTGGTTCAATCTGTTAGCCAGAACCTGGTCTCCAGACTCTGGACCCCCTCCGCTCACAGTGCTCCGTCCAGTGATGGTGTTCGGTCCTCTCCACACACCTCTGGTGTTGCTCTGCTGGAGCTGCTCCTCCACCTTCCTCCTAAAAGGAAGCATTACATTTAGAAAATAAAATACTTATTTTATATTTGTTTGTATTTTTTGTAAGATAATACACTATATACACGGAGTTTATCTGGACGTAGTGTTTTCATTGTCATCCAAGTGACTCTAGAGGATGAAAACCTGTTGGAGTGTGTGCTAATGTCTATAGCAGGGGTGTCCAAACTACGGCCCGCGGCCCATTTTTAATTGGCCCGCAAGAAATTTTGAGTGTATTGCACTTCTTAGCTTTAACACCAGGGGAAGCTACTGTTGATCAAGGCAGTTGCTCCACCAAAAAGGACAATCCTAGAAGAAATTTACCCCAAGTTACTAAACATGGCAGAACCAAAGAAGCGAAAGGTAGAAAGTGAGTGCAGAAAATTTCAGACACGGTGGGAGAGTGAATATTTCTTCAAAGAATTCAAAGGGAAGTGTCTGTTTTATCTGCACTGAAACTGTGGCAGTTATGAAAGAGTATAATGTACGACGCCATTATGAAACCAAACATCAGGTCTATACATCCTACACTGGTGCTGAGCGAGAGCAGAAAGTAAAGTAAATAGTAGCTGTCCTGCAGGGTCAGCAACAGTATTTTTTTGTGCTCAAAAAGTCCAGGAAAAGGCTCCAATAGCAGCTATGAGGTGACCCAACTCATCGCAAGATGTGGAGTTACAGAGGAGCTGCTCGATCTTAAGAGTCTAAAAGGCACAACAACGGGTATGGATACTTTTGAAGCTGTGTCAGACTCAACTGACAAAATGGGACTTAAATGGGACAAGCTGTGTGCAGATACAACAGACGGGGCTCCAGCTATGGCAGGTGCACACAAAGGAATGGCGTCTATGATGTGCGCTGAGGTGAAAGAGGCTGGAGGTGAGGCTGTTAAAATGCACTGTACTGTTCACCAAGAAGCCCTTTGTGCCAAGACAGTCAATCTTGGAGATGTAATGAACACTATTGTAAAAAGTGTCAACATAATTCGAGCAAGAGGACTGTAGCACAGAGAATTTCAGGCTTTCCTTTCTGAAGTGGATGCTGAATATGGGATCTACTCTACCACTCGGAGGCGCGCTGGCTAAGCCGCGGCGCCGCGCTGAAGCGTCTTTACTCCTGAGGTCAGAAATTGACCATTTTTGAAAGAGAAGGCGACCTCTTCATGAGCTGAATGACCCTCTATGGTTGGCAGACCTTGCATTTTTAGTTGATCTTGCTGATCATTTAACCACCCTGAACAAGAGCCTACAAGGGAAAGAGCAGCTTGTACCACAACTTTATGCGCACATGAAAGCATTTTGTGTGAAGGTCAATCTCTTTAAGACACAACTGCACAACTTCAACGTTGTGCAGTTCCCCACACTGTCCAAGATCACAACTGCTTATCCACAGGCCAACCTTTCTGCTAAAAAGGGAAATATGTGTCTGTGATTACATGTCTCGAAACAGAATTCAGACAGCGCTTCCAGGATTTTTCTGACAGTTCTACAGGAACTTGGAAAAGGAAAAGTTTCCTCTGATGAGACGCCATGTGAAAAAAATGATCAGTCTATTTGGCTCAGATTTGCTCCATGATCAAACGACATTTGTCCGGATTTTTGGCACAAGTGGCGTCGGATCAGTACCGCAGCTGGATGGCCCGATTTACATACCCAGCGCAGCTGATACTCACCAGAAATCTACACTATTGGACAGACGAGCCAAAAGATCAGATCACCTTCTTTGAATAAAGCTGTGGTGATAATGGGGAGGAAGAAACAAACACCAGCACGAGCTGGTCTTTGCCAACAGCTATCTCTGCCAGAACAGAGACCAAAGAAAATACACTGACACCTCTGATCTGCTCGAAAAGCTTAGATTCATTTTAAAAATTAAATGAAAACATCAATATACTGGCAACCGTACAAGGTGGGGGGGAAAGCCATCGTAAAAACATTCATGCTTAGACAAACATTTAAAAGCAAATGATGGTTTCATAGGTTATCACTAGGCTTTATGTAGCCTGAGGCTTGGTGTCAGAAGGTGTGGATGTACAAGAACAATGACAGAGGTACATACTGTCTCCCAGGCCTGTCACCTTGACCTTGCTAAGGTCCAGCATGGCTGCCACGCTGCCACTGAAAGGGCTCTTGGGAATGTGATCTCCACCGTAGGTCACGCAACTCCCAGGGGACCCTGTCACGGGAAAGGGAAGCGATCCACATTCTCCCATTTAATATGATGCATAACAGCCAGAAGAACGCTTCCTTGTCTTATAAGAACCCACATAATACAAAGTAACTACAAAGTAACTACAATCCACGCCCGCATGTGTGAGCATTTCTTCTCTCGCCTGTTGCACAGGTGTATATTTAACAGTGTGTGTTGGTGTGGTTGCTGATGATTTCAAAGTCATTCACAGCCTGCTGCTACTACTGCTTTGACTGGTACGCAGTTCAAATGACAGCTCAAAAGGACCTGTTTACATTCGCGTACCAACTACAACCCTGTTTATTCATGTTTATTCTTGTTTTTAAATCCTTGCCATTGTGAATTTAATTTTGATCTTGTCAATTTCGTCAAACATTTTCATAAAAGTGTTATGAAGAGTTGTTCCATGTAGTATGACGGAAAACATTCAGACCGTATTATAGACCAATAAACTAAATAAACAGACTGTTTTTTGTTAGCACTCTCTGACTTTGTGAGGCAGTACAGGTATTCTTACCACTGCGGCTGAGTCCTGGTCCCTCTGCCTTGAGAAGGATCCACTTTGACCCTGAAGGATGTCATTGGAATAGCCTAAACGCAAACAGCCTTTGTCCTGATGGCAGAGGACAAAGGCTGTGTTAGCATGTTACCTTTGCAGGTAATGCTCTACAGTCATTTTTAGCCTCAAACAGCAGGTGGGTTAAATAAGTTTCCCTGTAATATCTGTTGTTTGGAATATTTCTTTGACATGAGCATATGTTTGCGCTCTTTACTCTCACACACACAGTTTTATGGAGCTTTACCTTGACCAGACTCTGAGCAGTCAACAGTGAAGTATGTTGGCTGGAAGGCTTGGAGGCCCGTATTTGCCACTCCAGGGTCAGAGACCTTCACCTTGTTTGGATGACAGCCTGCTCCGATATTCATCTGTGGGCACAAACACCAAAACTCTAGAGACTTTTCAGTGAGAAGAAAAGGCAAACCCTGCATGCAAGAGTGAAAGTGAGTGCATACTCACCCTGAATGGACTCTCAGTCTCCCAGGAGACCATCACAGTCTGCTTCACAGGCTTACGTGGGGTGTAGGTGCAGGTGTATGTGCTGTTGCAAGAAATCTAAGAATAGTTGTGTAAAGATATTTTAAGTGGACAAAGAGGATAAGGCGTTTGTAAACCCTGTTCAAGGAATTCTATCTAGCAAGATATGTAAAGATATTTGAGATAAAAAAAAACAACCAAAACACAGGGAAACATAGGAAATAATTTTTTGTCAGGCAATGACTTGTTAGTAGCCATGACAACAAGGAGGTCCCATAAATCGGGCTGGGCTGTTTGTTGCTGGCAGGAAAAAGAAAAAAACAGAGAAAATAAATATCAGGGGAAGCCCAGGCTGAACAAGGTTCATCCCTTGGAATTTTCACTCCAAGATCCCCTGCCTGGACCTCCCCTAGCAGATGAACATAGAGAGGCAGATGAGCCGAGGGCTCGAACCCGGGCCTCTATGTTACAAACCTGCTAGCCCACCACATGTCGCCACATGATGGGCGAGCAGAACGTGGAATATCCTTCTATTTAAAGAGCGCAAGGTGCACATCGGGCACCCAGCCTTTCACAGGAGACCACACATTTTTACACTCAAATACTCACCACATTTCACACACTCACACCTGCTTTTTTCCCTGCCCCTCTTTCTCCACTTATTTATCAACAACCACTCCTTTTTCATCTCTGCTACCTTGCCTTTATTACATCCTCTTAGCTAGCATCAGTGACCGGAGAGCAACAACAGCAACCCAGTGCTTTTCTCATCATTTCTTTAGTCACGGTCAATTCATGGGCCTCTACAGATTAGCTAAACCAACTTTACAAAACAAGTTTCCCGAAGAGCCCAGTTGTCATCTCAGCTGCCTAGATTTGAGGACCTAGCTAAGGACGGTAGTTACGGACAAAACACATGTAACTTACCGAAAAAAGCCTGGGGTCCCTCTGTCACTCTGCTTATTAGGTGGTAATAATTTGATGTAAAAGTGTGGGAGACAGTGTGAAAAATGAAGCCAGAGTTGGTAGCCTGAAGAGAGAAAGTGCAAGTTGTGGAAGGTGGAGTAATAAGGGAGCAAATAGTTGAGAAATGAAGAGCTGACAAGCATGGGTATTTTGCGGTAATAAAAGGTAATAAGAGAGCTGTAGAGCAGGCAGAGGGGTTGGCAAGAGCAGGAAAAGGAGAAGCGACTTGGCTTCTCCCCGCCCCCAAGCAAGGGTCGTGGCAGCGAGTCCGCGAGGGGTTCGAACTCGGGCGCTCAGATGCAGAGTGCCACTTCTTACGTCTTATGCCAACGACCAGCCGCAAAAACTATGAAAAAAAGGACATTTATCTTTTGTTCGGCAATACTTGTTTTTTTTTTGGGGGGGGGGGTTCTGTAAAATAGCTATTAAGTTTCTTGTGCAATATTGTTCCACACAAAAACTGCAAAGCCACACAAGTGCCAGTGTCCCACAGCAGCAGCAGCAGCAGCTGTGAAAACAAAGTGGACAAAGGATCAATGAGTCTGTGCTTATCGGCTCTCCGCTCTCCCCCAAGCTGGCGTTGTTCTTGGTAGCCATGACAACGGAGATAGTCCCAGCTTTAAAAATAAAGGCCCCAACACCCCAAAAAAGAAAAAAAAGAAAAAAAAAAACCGGGATTCCTGCGCAGACCAGGAATCCCCCTAGCAGGCCGAAGCGACAGAGATGATTTTGACCGAGTGAGACTCGAACCATCGACTGTCTGTGCTTCAACTGCCAGGGGCCGGCGACAAGTGCTCTGCGCCACCTGCCGGGCCGTGGAATTAGTGCAAATTTGATATATTTGACTTCTCTGAAGACGAATTATTTTTGAAAAGGAAAAATAATAATTTTAATGGGAGGCAAACATGTATGGTGCTCGTAAAGATGACACGCCGACTCACTTCTTCTTCTTTTGGTTTTTTTTTGTTTGAGAAAGTTTTGTTTTCATATTAAACCAATGTCAGTGACGTCATTCTATGCCACTACCAAGGTAAGGAAAAGCCTAATCTGTAGATCTTTTTCTTATTTTTGTTGTCTAAAACACAAAAATCCCGAAACAGTCAGCTCACAAAGTTGCAGGTTGGTGGCAATTTGGCAGAAAGCCAATGACTTAAAGCATTAGGTGCATAATCTTGCCACAAGACATGTGTGCTAAGCTAGCTAAATTAGTTTCTGTTAGCGAATCAAGTTCAAGCTCCTCACATATCATCATCCAGGGTACAGTCATATGCTGATGAGGAGATCCATGCAGGCAACATTAGGCAGTGTAACAAGTTAAATATGCACTAATTTGAAGCTATTTCCTAATATCTAACATTATGATAAATGTTTGCCTGCAACTGACACAGCCAACACAAATGTCATTGAAAAAACCAAACCCTGTGAACATGTTTTTGTTTTTCTAGAATAGAAGAAGCATATTTTAAAAGCCAGTAGGAATAAATCTTTGTTGTTACTGCATGATTAGAATGAAGTAACAACAAGTCTGGCTGGAATAAGAAGTGGTAATCTGTGTACTGTGCTAGTGATCTGCATATTCACCTTAGATGGTCATCTGTTTGGATGGCTGAAGTGGGTTAACGACACAGCTAATTTCATCAGGCTGCTACTGAAACATCTAAATGATCTGCATCCACGATCCACCAGCTCAACAGCAACATCTGTCAGCTGTGCATCCAACTGGAGGCCTTGGCCTGCTGTGCTCAGGCGCTGGGCCGCGATTTCCGTCCCTTGTTGATGACCTGGCTGTATCCTGTGCTGGGAGAAAGCTGGTGAGGAGACGCTGCTGGTCAGCCAGGCGGCGCTGAGCTCCATATGGAACATCAATAAGGTCTGTGGATACGCTTCCCTCAAGGAACTGATCAATGAGAACATCTGTCTACCTGCTTAATGACATATCACTCAACCTTCAGAGACTCAGCCAGCATCCACAGGTAGTTATGAGGTGTTTTTGTTTTTAACCCAAATGGACACAGAAATAACTGCTGGAGGGTTTACCCGATTTCCTCCTTGGTCTGCTTAAGCCTGTGCTGCCCTGAGCTTGTACTGTATTTCATTATAATCCTGTCTTGTTGGCCAGGCTCCACCGGTGTTGACAGTTCTGTTGACTCACTCTGACTGCAGCCTGCTGGTCGGGGACAATGGTTCAGGATCTGGATCTCAGCTACGAGCGCACAGCTGCTCTTTTCTGCTCCGCGCTGCACGCGCTCATGAAGGCACTGGGTAAGATTTCAACAGTGATGTCAGCTTGAGTCTCACGTATACTGGGAGTCAAAGAGGACAAGGAAGAAAATGTGACTCATTGCATGCTCTGCCACATGTTTTATGTTGCTTAACTTTATGTTTTCTGCAGTGCCTTTCAAAGTTTCTATCAAGGAGTACACTTCAGGATGTATAATTTGCTCGTTATCAAATTATCAGTATCTTTGGAAACATTTAATACATCGTGATGGTTTAATTGCTGAGTGGTTTTCTGTTGTAGAATTAATATTCATAATAATATTCATACAGAAGTTTTACAAGCCCGCACAGTAAAAATGTATGAATTAAATGTTACTGATGGGCTCTTTTCAAAAACATCAGCGTCTGTGTCACACTGATTTTGATTAACTGACTTATTTTATTGTAACCAAACCTATGCTCATATTGTTGTCTTGTTTTTCCTTTAGCGAGGTGGTTTCCTTCCACTTGTAGCAGGACCAGTACTTCTGCCAGCTCCAATCAAAGCTCCGGTGACCAGGAAGACCTCAGCATTCGCCAATTCCTGCTGAATTACCGCAAACAGAAAGAACTGGCAGAGGGCATTGGAATAGAGGACGATGACACTGAAGACCGAGGTAATAGGTCTGTCTAAGGGCCAGTGGAATATCAGCTGTAGACTGTAGTGGTGGTTATATTAGATTCAGAGTGTAGAGGAGATGACCCTTTTATGACCAGCAGGAAGGCACACACACACACGCAGTGTCTTAGGTTAATGACACACATATGGGGTTTACAATGGGGGGTTGCTTTTATAAAACTGTTTGTAACAAAGAGTTGAGATTTGCAGAGGGACTCCCGGGCCATGCACATCTCCATTCTCGAAGATGAATAAGTGATAGAAGACGAATAAATGGTTGGGAAGTAACTATTAACCCTCACTATAAAGACATAAATGGTAACTATAAGTAACCACACAAGAGGTTTACTGCAGTGTAACTAAGGGAGGGTTCAGGGTCACCTGATCCAAGGCTGACTATATGCTTTATCAAATAGGAAAGTTGTAAGTGTAATGTTGAAAGTACAGAGGGTGTCTGTCTCCTGAATCCAGACTGGGAGCTGGTTCAGAGCAGAGCCCTGAAAGCTGAAGGCTCTGCCTCCCATTCTACTTTTAGAAAGAGCTAGTCTGAGAGTGAAGAGCTGTACCGGGTGATGTGGTACCTTAATGTGTTTAAGATATGACGGGGCCTCATAATTCAAGACCTTGTTGAAATATTGCCATGTCTTTATAACTCAGTCTTCCTACGTGTTGCATCATTGCTGGAGATTTGTTATGACAGCTCAGTGATCTGTGGTTTGTTGGGCTCCTCTGAAAATATGACACAGTGTCTGAGAGTAGTGGAAGACAGAGTAAGTGAGCCTTCACTACCATAACTTAGCCAGTGAGTATGTAGACATGAACTGACCTGTCACTGGAGATACTGTCACAACAGCTAGATATGTAGTTCTTTACTCCAGGACACCGTCCAGCTGCTGGGAGCAAGCCCTGAAGCAGTCAATGACATCTGCTGCAGCAAAACTTGCATTTTGCTAGTGTTTATACTCAAAATCAGTATATAATCAGTCTCAGAAAGCTCTTGTGGTTGTTAGTCAGTCCTACCTTCTCTGTTTCAATGTATATGTGAGAAGGGAATTGCATAAAAGGTAGATGTGACTTTATAATCTGTAATATCTCAGGTATGAACCAAATCTGGTGGATACCGTGCTGTTGGAGGGAAAGGAGCCAATGAGTAGAGAGGCGGTACCCAAAGTTTAAAGCCAACTACAACTAATATTAATTTATTTTACGTGCATTTTCTTGAATATTGACTTGCTTGAATATTTGAATTTTAACATTTAAAACTAGTGATAAATATTACTAAGATTGTATGGATTAACTTTTTTTCTTAGGTGCACCAGCACAAAAGTTAGGTGCACCCAAATTTTTCGTCGCATCGCTTAACCCCACTGTTTTACATGTTTCACTTTATTTTAATTGCTGTCATACAGACAATATTGATTTGTAAATGATGAACTAACAAGCTTGTCGACACAAAGTTCTTTATCTGGAGCACAGTTCTACAGGAAAGATAAGTTACTGAAATAGTGCTTGTGCTTAAAGTGCTTTGGCACTCTTTGGCAATATTGTAGACAATGTTAAACTTGATCATCATCTGGGCCTCCTCTGACAATCTGTTTGCTGCTGCCTGCCGCTGAAAGGCAGTGGGGAGAGGGGGCACTTGGGCAGGGCATTTATCACCACATGTAATGTGTTTTCTGGATACACTGGTGCTTTTTAAGCGTTCAGAGGTTGATGGCTCTGTGTCAGAGCACTGGCTATGAACTTCACACAGATCGGACGTAACGAAAAAGTTATCAATTGTTCTTTTCATCTTTTCTCATTACCCACAGCTACATCCACTTCTCAAGCGCCACAGCCTGGTGAGTATGTGATCTGCGTTCGCTTTGGAGGGGAGCACATCCTAGCAGTCCATTCCAAGTCGCAGTGAGTGAGCTGCATTTAATCCTACGTGCCTACATGCTGTTTTGGCAACTTTCATGAATAAAACTGAGTTTTCAGTCTCAGTCAAAACAATCGCAAACAGGCAGAGTACAGTTGTCAAGAATGACCCTCGAGTTAGAGAAGCAGTAGTGTCTTATGATGAGTCTTAAGCTGCGTCAAGTCAACGACATGAAGCACCTATGGGCGAGATAACTCGAGTAGATAGGACGTGGCAAGACCCAAGATAAGCTTTTCTCAAATTCTACATAAGCAATTTAAGTGAGTGCTAATAAGAGTGACAGATGCACTGACTGAAGTAAATGCATAAGCAGTCCCAGATGCCAAAGCCCTGATTGAATATCTTTGTTAAAGCCAATAAAGTCACATATGTTGTGTTGCTGTGAAAGCAGGAAACTGCCCATGCTGTCCAAAACAGCTTTTTTTTCCTGCTGTAAAGGTGGACATGGGAGCTTATATGAGAATGACTCTTGGAGGAATCACATTGTTGTCACAGCTGTACTGGCTTCATTTTTAATTGTTTTTATTTTTCAGCCATTTAGTATGATGAAGTACTTTTAAAGTGCATTTAAGGAAAGT
>NW_020328325.1:0-9194 GCF_001858045.2 Oreochromis niloticus
CTCTCCAGCTTACGAGTTATCTGCTTTAGGCTACGTGTTTGAGAATTATACCACGGAGTCAGGACTTTGGATTTGAGGCCTTAGTTTTCACAGGAGCTACAGTATCCAGAGTCGTACGTAGTGAGGAGGTAAAATTATTAACAAGATAATCGACCTCTGTTGGAGTAGCGTTCAGATAGCTGCTCTGCTCTATGTTGGTACAGGGCATTGAAGATGATAACAGTGGGTGGATTATATTCTTAAACTTAGTTACAGCACTTTCAGAAAGACATCTACTTTGATAAAGTCTACTCTCCACTGCTGTGTAATCAATTATTGTAAATGTAAATGTTATCAGGAAATGATCAGACAGCAGAGGGTTTTCAGGAAACACTGTTAAATGTTCAGTTTCTATGCCATATGTTAAAACAAGATCTAGAGTGTGATTAAAGTGGTGGGTGGGTTCTTTTACATTTTGAGAGAAGCCAATTGAGTCTAATAACAGATTAAATGCCATGTTGAGGCTGTCATTTTTAGCATCTACATGGATGTTAAAATCACCCACAATAATTATTTTATCTGAGCTGAGCACTAAATCAGATAAAAAGTCTGAGAAATCAGAGAGAAACTCTGTGTAAGGCCCAGGTGGACGATAGATGATAACAAGTAAGACTGGTTTCTGAGTTTTACAGCTGGGGTGGACAGGCTAAGCATCAGGCTTTCAAATGAATTAAAAGTCTGTCTTGGTCTTTCGTTAATTAATAGGCTGGTGTGAAAAATTGCTGCCACACCGCCCCCTCGGCCTGTGCTTCGAGGATTTCTGGTAGTTAGAATGACTCGGGGTGTTGATTCATTTAAACTAACATACTCATCCTGCTGCAACCAGGTTTCTGTAAGGCAGAGTAAATCGATTTGTTGATCAATTATTAAGTCATGTACTAACAGAGACTTGGAGGAGAGAGACCTAATATTTAATAATCCACATTTCACTGTTTTACTCTTTGGTTCAGATGTGGATACTGTATTGTTCTTTCTTTGTGATTTTTTATGTTTAAGTTGTTTATTGCTGGTTTTTGTTTGTTTTTTGTCTTTTGGGAGCTGACACAGTCTCAATGGAGATGGGTTTTTGGGGGGTAGCAGGAGGAGAGAAGCTGCAGAGAGGCGTGTAAGACTGCAACTCTGCTTCCTGGTCCCAACTCTGGATAGTCATATTTTGGGGGTTTAATAAATTTGTCCATATTTCTAGAAATGAGAGCTGCTCCATCCAAAGTGGGATGGATGCCGTCTCTCCTAACAAGACCAGGTTTCCTCCAGAAGGTTTGCCAATTATCTATGAAGCCCACATCGTTTCTGGGACACCACTCAGACAGCCAGCAATTTAAGGAGAACATGCGGCTAAACATGTCACTCCTGGTCTGATTGGGGAGGGGACCAGAGAAAACTACAGAGTCCGACATTGTTTTGGCAAAGTTACACACCGATTCAATATTGATTTTAGTGACCTCCGATTGGCGTAACCGGGTGTCATTACTGCCGACGTGAATTATGATCTTACTGTATTTACGTTTACCCTTAGCCAGCAGTTTTAAATTTCCTTCAATGTCGCCTGCTCTGGCCCCTGGAAGACAATTGACTATGGTTGCCGGTGTCTCTAGCTTCACATGTCTGAGAACAGAATCACCAATTACCAGAGTTTGACCCCCGGCGGGTGTGTCGCCGAGTGGGGAAAAACGGTTAGACACATGAACAGGTTGGTGGTGTACCTGGGGCTTCAGTTTAAGACTATGCTTCCTCCTCACCGTCACCCAGCCGCCCTCTTTCCCCAGCTGCTTGGGGTCTGCCGGGGAACAGCTAGCGGGGCCTACGCTATCTTCGGCTGCACCAGCTACAGGGGCCTGGCTAGCTACGGGTGAATGAAGGGTGCGAAGCCGAGTCTCCAATTCAGTAATCCTGGCCTCCAGAGCTGCAAATATGCTACATTTATACAGGTATCATTACTGCTAAAGGAGGCCGAGGAGTAACTAAACATCTGACACAATGAGCAGGAAAGTGCAGGAGGGACAGGTGAAGTAGCCATGGTGCTAACGAGTCGGCTACGAGCTAAGCTAAGCTAGCGAAACAGTAAAGAGACAGTGAGTGAATACTTTGGCTATAAATTAGGTAGTGAGTACACAGAAAGGGTGATTCAGATGAAGCACGTTAAGATTATACTATGAAAAAGGGATGTATCAAAAGATTTAAATTAAATTGCTAAGCAGAAAAGCTACTCAGAAACACCACTGTGTTTGAGCAGGAACAGGAAGTGATACTCTACCACAAAGCGAGCGAACACCAAGTGACAGCGCCACCATTTAGTAGGGTCCGCTCCCACTCTGCCACGAAGATGTTGGCATAGGCTGGGGCAAAGTTTTTCCCCATCGCCGTACCCTTAATCTGTAAATAGAATTCCCCGTTGAACTCAAAATCATTCCTCATGAGGTTTATTTCCAATAATTGTAACAGTTCTTTATCTGGTCTTCTCTTATCTGGATATTTTTGAAAGATTCTCCTTATGGAGTTGATTCCCTCTCGAATGTCTATATTTGTATAGAGGCTGTCAATATCAATGGAAAATAAAAAAGCATCAACGGGGACTTCTATTTGTTTCACTTTCTCTACAAAATCATACGTATCTTTAATGTAGCTTGCATGCCTAATAGACAGAGGGTTCAGAAAATAATCCAAATATTCAGCTGTGTAATACGTCTCACTGTCACAGTCCGAAACAATAGGTCTTCCTGGGGAACCTGGAAAGGAATGCTCCATTTGGCAGGATCCTTATGGATCTTGGCAGCATGTAAAAGAGCCGTCCCCTTGGTTCAGCGGAACCCAGCAAATAGTTCCTTTGTTTTATGTTAATGAATTTCTTTTGGTGTAAACTGTTAATGATTTTTTCCACCATTGGTACTGTTTCTAAACAAATCGGTTTATTTCATTTCAAATAATATGTTTTATCCTTTAATTGTCTGTAGCCTTCCTCCAAATACTGTTCTCTATCAAGGATCACCACAGCACTTCCTTTATCCGCCGGTGTGATGATGATTTGTTGTTTTCTTTCAGTTCTGTTAAAGCTTTCAATTCTTCAGTTGTCAAATTGGGTTTAATATGGTCTATATGGAATTGGCTTTGGAAGTACTCATCGTCAGTCCTCACCAAGGTGAGCACCTTAGGTGGAAGCTGGCCGATCGGTGGAGACCAGTCTGATTTTGGAGTGAAAGGCTGCGGTTCAGAATCATTCTTATCCCCGTAGAATATAGCCAATTTCACACGTCTGTGATACTGTTGGAGATCATACTTACACTGTAAACGTAAATTTTTATTGTAACCTTTTGTGGGGATGAATGTAAGGCCTCTATTTAGTAGGGTCCGCTGAGCAATGGAAGGCTGGAATGTTTTGCACAGGTTAATTACACCATCAGTTACCTTCTCGTCACTCCGGCCGTCCGCTCGCCCCGGCCGTCCAGCCACGATCCAGCCGGTCCTGCGCCGTCGGACCACGGTCCACTGTTCATCCGTGGCAAATGTGGACATGTTTGTGTGTCTCCTAATGACTTTAGCTGTATCGTATGGTCACTCTTGACCGTGCTGATGATGCTAAGCGCTAACGGATTACTCGTACTACTGACTTATGATTACTGAGCGCTTTATTTATGCTCAAACTTAATAAATCATAAAACATGTACATACAATGCAAGCCAAAGTCGCAGTCAGTCCGATCATGAGACATTTGTATACAAAAAGTCCATATAGTACAGTAAAGTGTCCCAGTTAATATACACAACATACAATGGCATATAGTATTCTAATGGTCCATTATCACAGATCTGTGAAATTAGTTCACCCTGAAACTTACATAGGGGTTGAGGAACAATCATAACAACAGAAAAGAACAGGTATATAATGTATTACCTCAATATCACCTTATATATCTAACCTTATGACCCCTGACCTCCATACAGGTTTTAGAGTGGAATACAATAATGTGTGTTTTTTATGTGTTTTCCTATAGGCATCGCAGTGAGGGGTCCCGGAGAAACCCAAGTGAGCGGAAGGGCGGCACGGGCCAGTTAGGGGAAATCAAATTTGGGAGTCCGGTCCCCGAAGGGGACTAATGCCCAATTAGTCTTGCCAATTAGTGTTAAGACGGTTAGGTTTAGGCCCAAAATCACCTTTTCCATAGGGTCCACTGAGGTTAGGTTTAGGGCCAGTGTCTGGGGTGAGATGCTACTCAGACACCCCTCACCAGAATCCTGACTGGGCCACATAAGACACAAAAAGAACAAAGGTAAGAACAATAAAAGCAACTATATACAGTATCTGAGATCATGTTCATTTAAATCCCTTTTCATTAAGACCTGTTGGTATGTCGTATCTAATTTGGCATCCAAATCTTTTCAGCTCTCCTCTCTGTTCTGTTGTCCACCTCAGATTCGCCTGCACTGCTGTGGCACCAACAGATTCCCAGCCATGTGCTACAAAGTGGTTTACCAGGTACGTGTGAGTGTTCTTCTTGTGTAAGATATTGTATCTGTGCTGGGTGAATCTAACCAAAGTGTATTTCCTGTTTCTCCCACATATTGGATTCCACAGTTCCTACAAGTGATCAAATATACACAGTTTTTAGATCTTGGAGTCCCTTTGCACAGTGATAGAAAAACATTACCGTTGGAATAACTGCGCACCCACTGTGGTGCTGGAAAAATTGCCCTGATCTCTGCACTTAGGCTCAGAGAGAGGTGAGATTTTAGCCTTTACAAGGAGATCACCAGGTTTTTGTTCCTCCCGAAGGCTGCAATTGCCTTGTGATCCTGAAGCATATGTGTATCCTGAGTGAACCTTTGAAAGTTGCTCTTGATAACTCTGACCAATTTGCAGGTGGAGGGAGAATATGTGATCACCACTGGGATGAGGGGAGAAACATCAATTGGCTTGGTCTGCAAGAATGAATTGAAACATTTTCTTAAAAAGGACCAACAGTACCCCTAGTGGAGAGAGCTGAGAATAAAATCTTGACAGCTTCCCCCAAATCACTCTGTTGAGTGCAGATCCTGTGAAATCTCAGTAATTGGGATTTAATTATCCCTGCAAATGTGTGTTTTGGGTGAAAACTTGTTCTGAACAGTAAGGCATGTGTATCTGTAGGTTTGAAAAAGACTTTAACATCTAATTTGTGGTCATTCGGGAAATTTGGGCCCTTAAATGTAGTTGTGTCTAAAAAATCAATTGAGGATTTATTAATGGTGGATTTCAGTTTGATGGAAGCATTTTGGTCATTAAGAGTCCTCAAAAACACCTCAAAGTCTCGCTCAGGATGTTGCCAAATCCCCCAGATATCATCCAAGAATCGATAATAATATAATGGCTTTTTAACACATTTCTCCAATGCAGAGGTCTCCCACTCTGCCATGAAGATGTTGGCATAGGCTGGGGCAAAGTTTTCCCATTGCCGTACCCTTAATCTGTAAATAGAATTCCCCGTTGAACTCAAAATCATTCCTCATGAGGTTTATTTCACCCCAAAGGATCTCAGCCGCCGTAGCAGGTGGAGACGACTTAGACCCAGTAGAGTGGTTGAAGGAAAAGGAAAAGGGGGACAGGTGAGGTGCATTTCATGTCCCGGTGCTATGGGGGGTTGCAGAGAGGTGTGACGAGCTTTGGTGGATGGGGGAGGAAGTGCTACTGAATCAAACCTGTTAAACAACTGGTTCAATCTGTTAGCCAGAACCTGGTCTCCAGACTCTGGACCCCCTCCGCTCACAGTGCTCCGTCCAGTGATGGTGTTCGGTCCTCTCCACACACCTCTGGTGTTGCTCTGCTGGAGCTGCTCCTCCACCTTCTCCTAAAAGGAAGCATTACATTTAGAAAAATAAAATACTTATTTTATATTTGTTTGTATTTTTTGTAAGATAATACACTATATACACGGAGTTTATCTGGACGTAGTGTTTCATTGTCATCCAAGTGACTCTAGAGGATGAAAACCTGTTGGAGTGTGTGCTAATGTCTATAGCAGGGGTGTCCAAACTACGGCCCGCGGCCCATTTTTAATTGGCCCGCAAGAAATTTTGAGTGTATTGCACTTCTTAGCTTTAACACCAGGGAAGCTACTGTTGATCAAGGCAGTTGCTCCACCAAAAAGGACAATCCTAGAAGAAATTTACCCCAAGTTACTAAACATGGCAGAACCAAAGAAGCGAAAGGTAGAAAGTGAGTGCAGAAAATTTCAGACACGGTGGGAGAGTGAATATTCTTCAAAGAATTCAAAGGGAATGTCTGTTTTATCTGCACTGAAACTGTGGCAGTTATGAAAGAGTATAATGTACGACGCCATTATGAACCAAACATCAGGTCTATACATCCTACACTGGTGCTGAGCGAGAGCAGAAAGTAAAGTAAATAGTAGCTGTCCTGCAGGGTCAGCAACAGTATTTTTTTGTGCTCAAA
The DNA here is from genome assembly GCF_001858045.2 of Oreochromis niloticus. NCBI lineage: Eukaryota > Metazoa > Chordata > Actinopteri > Cichliformes > Cichlidae > Oreochromis > Oreochromis niloticus. The sequence goes on from NW_020328325.1 coordinate 6,463, forward strand.
AAGTCCAGGAAAAGGCTCCAATAGCAGCTATGAGGTGACCCAACTCATCGCAAGATGTGGAGTACAGAGGAGCTGCTCGATCTTAAGAGTCTAAAAGGCACAACAACGGGTATGGATACTTTTGAAGCTGTGTCAGACTCAACTGACAAAATGGGACTTAAATGGGACAAGCTGTGTGCAGATACAACAGACGGGGCTCCAGCTATGGCAGGTGCACACAAGGAATGGCGTCTATGATGTGCGCTGAGGTGAAAGAGGCTGGAGGTGAGGCTGTTAAAATGCACTGTACTGTTCACCAAGAAGCCCTTTGTGCCAAGACAGTCAATCTTGGAGATGTAATGAACACTATTGTAAAAAGTGTCAACATAATTCGAGCAAGAGGACTGTAGCACAGAGAATTTCAGGCTTTCCTTTCTGAAGTGGATGCTGAATATGGGGATCTACTCTACCACTCGGAGGCGCGCTGGCTAAGCCGCGGCGCCGCGCTGAAGCGTCTTTACTCCTGAGGTCAGAAATTGACCATTTTTGAAAGAGAAGGACCGACCTCTTCATGAGCTGAATGACCCTCTATGGTTGGCAGACCTTGCATTTTTAGTTGATCTTGCTGATCATTTAACCACCCTGAACAAGAGCCTACAAGGAAAGAGCAGCTTGTACCACAACTTTATGCGCACATGAAAGCATTTTGTGTGAAGGTCAATCTCTTTAAGACACAACTGCACAACTTCAACGTTGTGCAGTTCCCCACACTGTCCAAGATCACAACTGCTTATCCACAGGCCAACCTTTCTGCTAAAAAAGGGAAATATGTGTCTGTGATTACATGTCTCGAAACAGAATTCAGACAGCGCTTCCAGGATTTTCTGACAGTTCTACAGGAACTTGGAAAAGGAAAAGTTTCCTCTGATGAGACGCCATGTGAAAAAAATGATCAGTCTATTTGGCTCAGATTTGCTCCATGATCAAACGACATTTGTCCGGATTTTTGGCACAAGTGGCGTCGGATCAGTACCGCAGCTGGATGGCCCGATTTACATACCAGCGCAGCTGATACTCACCAGAAATCTACACTATTGGACAGACGAGCCAAAAGATCAGATCACCTTCTTTGAATAAAGCTGTGGTGATAATGGGAGGAAGAAACAAACACCAGCACGAGCTGGTCTTTGCCAACAGCTATCTCTGCCAGAACAGAGACCAAAGAAAATACACTGACACCTCTGATCTGCTCGAAAAGCTTAGATTCATTTTAAAAATTAAATGAAAACATCAATATACTGGCAACCGTACAAGGTGGGGGGAAAGCCATCGTAAAAACATTCATGCTAGACAAACATTAAAAGCAAATGATGGTTTCATAGGTTATCACTAGGCTTTATGTAGCCTGAGGCTTGGTGTCAGAAGGTGTGGATGTACAAGAACAATGACAGAGGTACATACTGTCTCCCAGGCCTGTCACCTTGACCTGCTAAGGTCCAGCATGGCTGCCACGCTGCCACTGAAAGGGCTCTTGGGAATGTGATCTCCACCGTAGGTCACGCAACTCCCAGGGGACCCTGTCACGGGAAAGGAAGCGATCACATTCTCCCATTTAATATGATGCATAACAGCCAGAAGAACGCTTCCTTGTCTTATAAGAACCCACATAATACAAAGTAACTACAAAGTAACTACAATCCACGCCCGCATGTGTGAGCATTTCTTCTCTCGCCTGTTGCACAGGTGTATATTTAACAGTGTGTGTTGGTGTGGTTGCTGATGATTTCAAAGTCATTCACAGCCTGCTGCTACTACTGCTTTGACTGGTACGCAGTTCAAATGACAGCTCAAAAGGACCTGTTTACATTCGCGTACCAACTACAACCCTGTTTATTCATGTTTATTCTTGTTTTTAAATCCTTGCCATTGTGATTTTAATTTTGATCTTGTCAATTTCGTCAAACATTTTCATAAAAGTGTTATGAAGAGTTGTTCCATGTAGTATGACGGAAAACATTCAGACCGTATTATAGACCAATAAACTAAATAAACAGACTGTTTTTTGTTAGCACTCTCTGACTTTGTGAGGCAGTACAGGTATTCTTACCACTGCGGCTGAGTCCTGGTCCTCTGCCTTGAGAAGGATCCACTTTGACCCTGAAGGATGTCATTGGAATAGCCTAAACGCAAACAGCCTTTGTCCTGATGGCAGAGGACAAAGGCTGTGTTAGCATGTTACCTTTGCAGGTAATGCTCTACAGTCATTTTTAGCCTCAAACAGCAGGTGGGTTAAATAAGTTTCCCTGTAATATCTGTTGTTTGGAATATTTCTTTGACATGAGCATATGTTTGCGCTCTTTACTCTCACACACACAGTTTTATGGAGCTTTACCTTGACCAGACTCTGAGCAGTCAACAGTGAAGTATGTTGGCTGGAAGGCTTGGAGGCCCGTATTTGCCACTCCAGGGTCAGAGACCTTCACCTTGTTTGGATGACAGCCTGCTCCGATATTCATCTGTGGGCACAAACACCAAAACTCTAGAGACTTTTCAGTGAGAAGAAAAGGCAAACCCTGCATGCAAGAGTGAAAGTGAGTGCATACTCACCCTGAATGGACTCTCAGTCTCCCAGGAGACCATCACAGTCTGCTTCACAGGCTTACGTGGGGTGTAGGTGCAGGTGTATGTGCTGTTGCAAGAAATCTAAGAATAGTTGTGTAAAGATATTTTAAGTGGACAAAGAGGATAAGGCG
>NW_020328326.1:0-16223 GCF_001858045.2 Oreochromis niloticus
CACGAAGATGTTGCATAGGCTGGGGCAAAGTTTTTCCCCATCGCGTACCCTTAATCTGTAAATAGAATTCCCCGTTGAACTCAAAATCATTCCTCATGAGGTTATTTCCAATAATTGTAACAGTTCTTATCTGGTCTTCTCTTATCTGGATATTTTTGAAAGATTCTCCTTATGGAGTTGATTCCCTCTCTAATGTCTATATTTGTATAGAGGCTGTCAATATCAATGGAAAATAAAAAGCATCAACGGGGACTTCTATTTGTTTCACTTTCTCTACAAAATCATACGTATCTTTAATGTAGCTTGCATGCCTAATAGACAGAGGGTTCAGAAATAATCCAAATATTCAGCTGTGTAATACGTCTCACTGTCACAGTCCGAAACAATAGGTCTTCCTGGGGAACCTGGAAAGGAATGCTCCATTTGGCAGGATCCTTATGGATCTTGGGCAGCATGTAAAAGAGCCGTCCCCTTGGTTCAGCGGAACCCAGCAAATAGTTCCTTTGTTTTATGTTAATGAATTCTTTTGGTGTAAACTGTTAATGATTTTTTCCACCATTGGTACTGTTTCTAAACAAATCGGTTTATTTCATTTCAAATAATATGTTTATCCTTTAATTGTCTGTAGCCTTCCTCCAAATACTTTCTCTATCAAGGATCACCACAGCACTTCCTTTATCCGCCGGTGTGATGATGATTTGTTTGTTTTCTTTCAGTTCTGTTAAAGCTTTCAATTCTTCAGTTGTCAAATTGGGTTTAATATGGTCTATATGGAATTGGCTTTGGAAGTACTCATCGTCAGTCCTCACCAAGGTGAGCACCTTAGGGGAAGCTGGCCGATCGGTGGAGACCAGTCTGATTTTGGAGTGAAAGGCTGCGGTTCAGAATCATTCTTATCCCCGTAGAATATAGCCAATTTCACACGTCTGTGATACTGTTGGAGATCATACTTACACTGTAAACGTAAATTTTTATTGTAACCTTTTGTGGGGATGAATGTAAGGCCTCTATTTAGTAGGGTCCGCTGAGCAATGGAAGGCTGGAATGTTTTGCACAGGTTAATTACACCATCAGTTACCTTCTCGTCACTCCGGCCGTCCGCTCGCCCCGGCCGTCCAGCCACGATCCAGCCGGTCCCTGCGCCGTCGGACCACGGTCCACTGTTCATCCGTGGCAAATGTGGACATGTTTGTGTGTCTCCTAATGACTTTAGCTGTATCGTATGGTCACTCTTGACCGTGCTGATGATGCTAAGCGCTAACGGATTACTCGTACTACTGACTTATGATTACTGAGCGCTTTATTTATGCTCAAACTTAATAAATCATAAAACATGTACATACAATGCAAGCCAAAGTCGCAGTCAGTCCGATCATGAGACATTTGTATACAAAAAGTCCATATAGTACAGTAAAGTGTCCCAGTTAATATACACAACATACAATTGGCATATAGTATTCTAATGGTCCATTATCACAGATCTGTAAATTAGTTCACCCTGAAACTTACATAGGGGTTGAGGAACAATCATAACAACAGAAAAGAACAGGTATATAATGTATTACCTCAATATCACCTTATATATCTAACCTTATGACCCCTGACCTCCATACAGGTTTAGAGTGGATACAATAATGTGTGTTTTTATGTGTTTTCCTATAGGGCATCGCAGTGAGGGGTCCCGGAGAAACCCAAGTGAGCGGAAGGGCGGCACGGGCCAGTTAGGGGAAATCAAATTTGGGAGTCCGGTCCCCGAAGGGGACTAATGCCCAATTAGTCTTGCCAATTAGTGGTTAAGACGGTTAGGTTTAGGCCCAAAATCACCTTTTCCATAGGGTCCACTGAGGTTAGGTTTAGGGCCAGTGTCTGGGGTGAGATGCTACTCAGACACCCCTCACCAGAATCCTGACTGGGCCACATAAGACACAAAAAGAACAAAGGTAAGAACAATAAAAGCAACTATATACAGTATCTGAGATCATGTTCATTTAAATCCCTTTTCATTAAGACCTGTTGGGTATGTCGTATCTAATTTGGCAATCCAAATCTTTTCAGCTCTCCTCCTCTGTTCTGTTGTCCACCTCAGATTCGCCTGCACTGCTGTGGCACCAACAGATTCCCAGCCATGTGCTACAAAGTGGTTTACCAGGTACGTGTGAGTGTTCTTCTTGTGTAAGATATTGTATCTGTGCTGGGTGAATCTAACCAAAAGTGTATTTCCTGTTTCTCCCACATATTGGATTCCACAGTTCCTACAAGTGATCAAATATACACAGTTTTTAGATCTTGGAGTCCCTTTGCACAGTGATAGAAAAACATTACCGTTGGAATAACTGCGCACCCACTTGTGGTGCTGGAAAAATTGCCCTGATCTCTGCACTTAGGCTCAGAGAGAGGTGAGATTTTAGCCTTTACAAGGAGATCACCCAGGTTTTTGTTCCTCCCGAAGGCTGCAATTGCCTTGTGATCCTGAAGCATATGTGTATCCTGAGTGAACCTTTGAAAGTTGCTCTTGATAACTCTGACCAATTTGCAGGTGGAGGGAGAATATGTGATCACCACTGGGATGAGGGGAGAAACATCAATTGGCTTGGTCTGCAAGAATGAATTGAAACATTTTCTTAAAAAGGACCAACAGTACCCCCTAGTGGAGAGAGCTGAGAATAAAATCTTGACAGCTTCCCCCAAATCACTCTGTTGAGTGCAGATCCTGTGAAATCTCAGTAATTGGGATTTAATTATCCCTGCAAATGTGTGTTTTGGGTGAAAACTTGTTCTGAACAGTAAGGCATGTGTATCTGTAGGTTTGAAAAAGACTTTAACATCTAATTTGTGGTCATTCGGGAAATTTGGGCCCTTAAATGTAGTTGTGTCTAAAAAATCAATTGAGGATTTATTAATGGTGGATTTCAGTTTGATGAAGCATTTTGGTCATTAAGAGTCCTCAAAAACACCTCAAAGTCTCGCTCAGGATGTTGCCAAATCCCCCAGATATCATCCAAGAATCGATAATAATATAATGGCTTTTTAACACATTTCTCCAATGCAGAGGTCTCCCACTCTGCCATGAAGATGTTGGCATAGGCTGGGGCAAAGTTTTTCCCCATTGCCGTACCCTTAATCTGTAAATAGAATTCCCCGTTGAACTCAAAATCATTCCTCATGAGGTTTATTTCACCCAAAGGATCTCAGCCGCCGTAGCAGGTGGAGACGACTTAGACCCAGTAGAGTGGTTGAAGGAAAAGGAAAAGGGGGACAGGTGAGGTGCATTTCATGTCCCCGGTGCTATGGGGGGTTGCAGAGAGGTGTGACGAGCTTTGGTGGATGGGGGAGGGAAGTGCTACTGAATCAAACCTGTTAAACAACTGGTTCAATCTGTTAGCCAGAACCTGGTCTCCAGACTCTGGACCCCCTCCGCTCACAGTGCTCCGTCCAGTGATGGTGTTCGGTCCTCTCCACACACCTCTGGTGTTGCTCTGCTGGAGCTGCTCCTCCACCTTCCTCCTAAAAGGAAGCATTACATTTAGAAATAAAATACTTATTTTATATTTGTTTGTATTTTTTGTAAGATAATACACTATATACACGGAGTTTATCTGGACGTAGTGTTTTCATTGTCATCCAAGTGACTCTAGAGGATGAAACCTGTTGGAGTGTGTGCTAATGTCTATAGCAGGGGTGTCCAAACTACGGCCCGCGGCCCATTTTTAATTGGCCCGCAAGAAATTTTGAGTGTATTGCACTTCTTAGTTTTAACACCAGGGGAAGCTACTGTTGATCAAGGCAGTTGCTCCACCAAAAAGGACAATCCTAGAAGAAATTTACCCCAAGTTACTAAACATGGCAGAACCAAAGAAGCGAAAGGTAGAAAGTGAGTGCAGAAAATTTCAGACACGGTGGGAGAGTGAATATTTCTTCAAAGAATTCAAGGGAAGTGTCTGTTTTATCTGCACTGAAACTGTGGCAGTTATGAAAGAGTATAATGTACGACGCCATTATGAAACCAAACATCAGGTCTATGCATCCTACACTGGTGCTGAGCGAGAGCAGAAAGTAAAGTAAATAGTAGCTGTCCTGCAGGGTCAGCAACAGTATTTTTTTGTGCTCAAAAAGTCCAGGAAAAGGCTCCAATAGCAGCTATGAGGTGGCCCAACTCATCGCAAGATGTGGAGTTACAGAGGAGCTGCTCGATCTTAAGAGTCTAAAAGGCACAACAACGGGTATGGATACTTTTGAAGCTGTGTCAGACTCAACTGACAAAATGGGACTTAAATGGGACAAGCTGTGTGCAGATACAACAGACGGGGCTCCAGCTATGGCAGGTGCACACAAAGGAATGGCGTCTATGATGTGCGCTGAGGTGAAAGAGGCTGGAGGTGAGGCTGTTAAAATGCACTGTACTGTTCACCAAGAAGCCCTTTGTGCCAAGACAGTCAATCTTGGAGATGTAATGAACACTATTGTAAAAAGTGTCAACATAATTCGAGCAAGAGGACTGTAGCACAGAGAATTTCAGGCTTTCCTTTCTGAAGTGGATGCTGAATATGGGATCTACTCTACCACTCGGAGGCGCGCTGGCTAAGCCGCGGCGCCGCGCTGAAGCGTCTTTACTCCCTGAGGTCAGAAATTGACCATTTTTGAAAGAGAAGGACCGACCTCTTCATGAGCTGAATGACCCTCTATGGTTGGCAGACCTTGCATTTTTAGTTGATCTTGCTGATCATTTAACCACCCTGAACAAGAGCCTACGAGGGAAAGAGCAGCTTGTACCACAACTTTATGCGCACATGAAAGCATTTTGTGTGAAGGTCAATCTCTTTAAGACACAACTGCACAACTTCAACGTTGTGCAGTTCCCCACACTGTCCAAGATCACAACTGCTTATCCACAGGCCAACCTTTCTGCTAAAAAAGGGAAATATGTGTCTGTGATTACATGTCTCGAAACAGAATTCAGACAGCGCTTCCAGGATTTTTCTGACAGTTCTACAGGAACTTGGAAAAGGAAAAGTTTCCTCTGATGAGACGCCATGTGAAAAAAATGATCAGTCTATTTGGCTCAGATTTGCTCCATGATCAAACGACATTTGTCCGGATTTTTGGCACAAGTGGCGTCGGATCAGTACCGCAGCTGGATGGCCCGATTTACATACCCAGCGCAGCTGATACTCACCAGAAATCTACACTATTGGACAGACGAGCCAAAAGATCAGATCACCTTCTTTGAATAAAGCTGTGGTGATAATGGGGAGGAAGAAACAAACACCAGCACGAGCTGGTCTTTGCCAACAGCTATCTCTGCCAGAACAGAGACCAAAGAAAATACACTGACACCTCTGATCTGCTCGAAAAGCTTAGATTCATTTTAAAAATTAAATGAAAACATCAATATACTGGCAACCGTACAAGGTGGGGGGGAAAGCCATCGTAAAAACATTCATGCTTAGACAAACATTTAAAAGCAAATGATGGTTTCATAGGTTATCACTAGGCTTTATGTAGCCTGAGGCTTGGTGTCAGAAGGTGTGGATGTACAAGAACAATGACAGAGGTACATACTGTCTCCCAGGCCTGTCACCTTGACCTTGCTAAGGTCCAGCATGGCTGCCACGCTGCCACTGAAAGGGCTCTTGGGAATGTGATCTCCACCGTAGGTCACGCAACTCCCAGGGGACCCTGTCACGGGAAAGGGAAGCGATCCACATTCTCCCATTTAATATGATGCATAACAGCCAGAAGAACGCTTCCTTGTCTTATAAGAACCCACATAATACAAAGTAACTACAAAGTAACTACAATCCACGCCCGCATGTGTGAGCATTTCTTCTCTCGCCTGTTGCACAGGTGTATATTTAACAGTGTGTGTTGGTGTGGTTGCTGATGATTTCAAAGTCATTCACAGCCTGCTGCTACTACTGCTTTGACTGGTACGCAGTTCAAATGACAGCTCAAAAGGACCTGTTTACATTCGCGTACCAACTATAACCCTGTTTATTCATGTTTATTCTTGTTTTTAAATCCTTGCCATTGTGATTTGAATTTTGATCTTGTCAATTTCGTCAAACATTTTCATAAAAGTGTTATGAAGAGTTGTTCCATGTAGTATGACGGAAAACATTCAGACCGTATTATAGACCAATAAACTAAATAAACGGACTGTTTTTTGTTAGCACTCTCTGACTTTGTGAGGCAGTACAGGTATTCTTACCACTGCGGCTGAGTCCTGGTCCCTCTGCCTTGAGAAGGATCCACTTTGACCCTGAAGGATGTCATTGGAATAGCCTAAACGCAAACAGCCTTTGTCCTGATGGCAGAGGACAAAGGCTGTGTTAGCATGTTACCTTTGCAGGTAATGCTCTACAGTCATTTTTAGCCTCAAACAGCAGGTGGGTTAAATAAGTTTCCCTGTAATATCTGTTGTTTGGAATATTTCTTTGACATGAGCATATGTTTGCGCTCTTTACTCTCACACACACAGTTTTATGGAGCTTTACCTTGACCAGACTCTGAGCAGTCAACAGTGAAGTATGTTGGCTGGAAGGCTTGGAGGCCCGTATTTGCCACTCCAGGGTCAGAGACCTTCACCTTGTTTGGATGACAGCCTGCTCCGATATTCATCTGTGGGCACAAACACCAAAACTCTAGAGACTTTTCAGTGAGAAGAAAAGGCAAACCCTGCATGCAAGAGTGAAAGTGAGTGCATACTCACCCTGAATGGACTCTCAGTCTCCCCAGGAGACCATCACAGTCTGCTTCACAGGCTTACGTGGGGTGTAGGTGCAGGTGTATGTGCTGTTGCAAGAAATCTAAGAATAGTTGTGTAAAGATATTTTAAGTGGACAAAGAGGATAAGGCGTTTGTAAACCCTGTTCAAGGAATTCTATCTAGCAAGATATGTAAAGATATTTGAGATAAAAAAAAACAACCAAAACACAGGGAAACATAGGAAATAATTTTTTGTCAGGCAATGACTTGTTAGTAGCCATGACAACAAGGAGGTCCCATAAATCGGGCTGGGCTGTTTGTTGCTGGCAGGAAAAAGAAAAAAACAGAGAAAAATAAATATCAGGGGAAGCCCAGGCTGAACAAGGTTCATCCCTTGGAATTTTCACTCCAAGATCCCCTGCCTGGACCTCCCCCTAGCAGATGAACATAGAGAGGCAGATGAGCCGAGGGCTCGAACCCGGGCCTCTATGTTACAAACCTGCTAGCCCACCACATGTCGCCACATGATGGGCGAGCAGAACGTGGAATATCCTTCTATTTAAAGAGCGCAAGGTGCACATCGGGCACCCAGCCTTTCACAGGAGACCACACATTTTTACACTCAAATACTCACCACATTTCACACACTCACACCTGCTTTTTTTCCCTGCCCACCTCTTTCTCCACTTATTTATCAACAACCACTCCTTTTTCATCTCTGCTACCTTGCCTTTATTACATCCTCTTAGCTAGCATCAGTGACCGGAGAGCAACAACAGCAACCCAGTGCTTTTCTCATCATTTCTTTAGTCACGGTCAATTCATGGGCCTCTACAGATTAGCTAAACCAACTTTACAAAACAAGTTTCCCCGAAGAGCCCAGTTGTCATCTCAGCTGCCTAGATTTGAGGACCTAGCTAAGGACGGTAGTTACGGACACAAACACATGTAACTTACCGAAAAAAAGCCTGGGGTCCCTCTGTCACTCTGCTTATTAGGTGGTAATAATTTGATGTAAAAGTGTGGGAGACAGTGTGAAAAAATGAAGCCAGAGTTGGTAGCCTGAAGAGAGAAAGTGCAAGTTGTGGAAGGTGGAGTAATAAGGGAGCAAATAGTTGAGAAATGAAGAGCTGACAAGCATGGGTATTTTGCGGTAATAAAAGGTAATAAGAGAGCTGTAGAGCAGGCAGAGGGGTTGGCAAGAGCAGGAAAAAGGAGAAGCGACTTGGCTTCTCCCCGCCCCCAAGCAAGGGTCGTGGCAGCGAGTCCGCGAGGGGTTCGAACTCGGGCGCTCAGATGCAGAGCGCCACTTCTTACGTCTTATGCCAACGACCAGCCGCAAAAACTATGAAAAAAAAGGACATTTATCTTTTGTTCGGCAATACTTGTTTTTTTTGGGGGGGGGGTTCTGTAAAATAGCTATTAAGTTTCTTGTGCAATATTGTTCCACACAAAAACTGCAAAGCCACACAAGTGCCAGTGTCTCCCACAGCAGCAGCAGCAGCTGTGAAAACAAAGTGGACAAAGGATCAATGAGTCTGTGCTTATCGGCTCTCCGCTCTCCCCCAAGCTGGCGTTGTTCTTGGTAGCCATGACAACGGAGATAGTCCCAGCTTTAAAAATAAAGGCCCCAACACCCCAAAAAAGAAAAAAAAAAAAAAAAAAACCGGGATTCCCTGCGCAGACCAGGAATCCCCTAGCAGGCCGAAGCGACAGAGATGATTTTGACCGAGTGAGACTCGAACCATCGACTGTCTGTGCTTCAACCTGCCAGGGGCCGGCGACAAGTGCTCTGCGCCACCTGCCGGGCCGTGGAATTAGTGCAAATTTGATATATTTGACTTCTCTGAAGACGAATTATTTTTGAAAAGGAAAAATAATAATTTTAATGGGAGGCAAAACATGTATGGTGCTCGGTAAAGATGACACGCCGACTCACTTCTTCTTCTTTTGGTTTTTTTTGTTTGAGAAAGTTTGTTTTCATATTAAACCAATGTCAGTGACGTCATTCTATGCCACTACCACAGGTAAGGAAAAGCCTGAATCTGTAGATCTTTTTCTTTTATTTTTGTTGTCTAAAACACAAAAATCCCGAAACAGTCAGCTCACAAAGTTGCAGGTTGGTGGCAATTTGGCAGAAGAGCCAATGACTTAAAGCATTTAGGTGCATATATCTTGCCACAAGACATGTGTGCTAAGCTAGCTAAATTAGTTTCTGTTAGCGAATCAAGTTCAAGCTCCTCACATATCATCATCCAGGGTACAGTCATATGCTGATGAGGAGATCCCATGCAGGCAACATTAAGGCAGTGTAACAAGTTAAATATGCACTAATTTGAAGCTATTTCCTAATATCTAACCATTATGATAAATGTTTGCCTGCAACTGACACAGCCAACACAAATGTCATTGAAAAAACCAAACCCTGTGATAACATGTTTTTGTTTTCTAGAATAGAAGAAGCATATTTTAAAAAGCCAGTAGGAATAAATCTTTGTTGTTACTGCATGATTAGAATGAAGTAACAACAAGTCTGGCTGGAATAAGAAGTGGTAATCTGTGTACTGTGCTAGTGATCTGCATAATTCACCTTAGATGGTCATCTGTTTGGATGGCTGAAGTGGGTTAACGACACAGCTAATTTCATCAGGCTGCTACTGAAACATCTAAAATGATCTGCATCCACGATCCACCAGCTCAACAGCAACATCTGTCAGCTGTGCATCCAACTGGAGGCCTTGCCTGCTGTGCTCAGGCGCTGGGCCGCGATTTCCGTCCCTTGTTGATGACCTGGCTGTATCCTGTGCTGGAGAAAGCTGGTGAGGAGACGCTGCTGGTCAGCCAGGCGGCGCTGAGCTCCATATGGAACATCAATAAGGTCTGTGGATACGCTTCCCTCAAGGAACTGATCAATGAGAACTCTGTCTACCTGCTTAATGACATATCACTCAACCTTCAGAGACTCAGCCAGCATCCACAGGTAGTTATGAGGTGTTTTGTTTTTAACCCAAAATGGACACAGAAATAACTGCTGGAGGGTTTACCCGATTTCCTCCTTGGTCTGCTTAAGCCTGTGCTGCCCTGAGCTTGTACTGTATTTCATTATAATCCTGTCTTGTTGGCCAGGCTCCACCGGTGTTGACAGTTCTGTTGACTCACTCTGACTGCAGCCTGCTGGTCGGGGACATGGTTCAGGATCTGGATCTCAGCTACGAGCGCACAGCTGCTCTTTTCTGCTCCGCGCTGCACGCGCTCATGAAGGCACTGGGTAAGATTTCAACAGTGATGTCAGCTTGAGTCTCACGTATACTGGGAGTCAAAGAGGACAAGGAAGAAAATGTGACTCATTGCATGCTCTGCCACATGTTTTATGTTGCTTAACTTTATGTTTTCTGCAGTGCCTTTCAAAGTTTCTATCAAGGAGTACACTTCAGGATGTATAATTTGCTCGTTATCAAATTATCAGTATCTTTGGAAACATTTAATACATCGTGATGGTTTAATGCTGAGTGGTTTCTTCTTGAGAATTAATATTCATAAAATATTCATACAGAAGTTTACAAGCCCGCACAGTAAAAATGTATTGAATAAATGTTACTGATGGCTCTTTCAAAACATCAGCGTCTGTGTCACACTGATTTGATAACTGACTTATTTATTGTAACCAAACCTATGCTCATATTGTGTCTTGTTTCCTTTAGCGAGTGGTTCCTTCCACTTGTAGCAGGACCAGTACTTCTGCCAGCTCCAATCAAAGCTCCGGTGACCAGGAAGACCTCAGCATTCGCCAATTCCTGCTGAATTACCGCAAACAGAAAGAACTGGCAGAGGCATTGGAATAGAGGACGATGACACTGAAGACCGAGGTAATAGGTCTGTCTAAGGGCCAGTGGAATATCAGCTGTAACTGTAGTGGTGGTTATATTAGATTCAGAGTGTAGAGGAGATGACCTTTATGACCAGCAGGAAGGCACACACACACACGCAGTGTCTTAGGTAATGACACACCATATGGGTTTACAATGGGGTTGCTTTTATAAAACTGTTTGTAACAAAGAGTTGAGATTTGCAGAGGGACTCCCGGGCCATGCACATCTCCATTCTCGAAGATGAATAAGTGATAGAAGACGAATAAATGTTGGGAAGTAACTATAACCCTCACTATAAAGACATAAATGTAACTATAAGTAACCACACAAGAGGTTACTGCAGTGTAACTAAGGGAGGGTTCAGGGTCACCTGATCCAAGGCTGACTATATGCTTATCAAATAGGAAAGTTGTAAGTGTAATGTGAAAGTACAGAGGGTGTCTGTCTCCTGAATCCAGACTGGAGCTGGTTCAGAGCAGAGCCCTGAAAGCTGAAGGCTCTGCCTCCCATTCTACTTTAGAAAGAGCTAGTCTGAGAGTGAAGAGCTGTACCGGGGTGATGTGTACCTTAATGTGTTTAAGATATACGGGGCCTCATAATTCAAGACCTTGTTGAAATATTGCCATGTCTTATAACTCAGTCTTCCTACGTGTTGCATCATTGCTGGAGATTTGTTATGACAGCTCAGTGATCTGTGGTTGTTGGGCTCCTCTGAAAATATGACACAGTGTCTGAGAGTAGTGGAAGACAGAGTAAGTGAGCCTTCACTACCATAACTTAGCCAGTGAGTAGTAGACATGAACTGACCTGTCACTGGAGATACTGTCACAACAGCTAGATATGTAGTTCTTTACTCCAGGACACCGTCCAGCTGCTGGAGCAGCCCTGAAGCAGTCAATGACATCTGCTGCAGCAAAACTTGCATTTGCTAGTGTTTATACTCAAAATCAGTATATAATCAGTCCAGAAAGCTCTTGTGGTTGTTAGTCAGTCCTACCTTCTCTGTTCAATGTATATGTGAGAAGGGAATGCATAAAAAGGTAGATGTGACTTATAATCTGTAATATCTCAGGTATGAACCAAATCTGGTGGATACCGTGCTGTTGGAGGAAAGGAGCCAATGAGTAGAGAGGCGGTACCCCAAGTTAAAGCCAACTACAACTAATATTAATTTATTTACGTGCATTTCTTGAATATTGACTTGCTTGAATATTTGAATTTAACATTAAAACTAGTGATAAATATTACTAAGATGTATGGATTAACTTTTTCTAGGTCACCACACAAAAGTAGGTCACCCAAATTTTCGTCGCATCGCTTAACCCCACTGTTTACATGTTCACTTATTTTAATTGCTGTCATACAGACAATATTGATTTGTAAATGATGAACTAACAAGCTGTCGACACAAAGTTCTTTATCTGGAGCACAGTTCACAGGAAAGATAAGTTACTGAAATAGTGCTTGTGCTTAAAGTGCTTGGCACTCTTTGGCAATATTGTAGACAATGTAAACTGATCATCATCTGGGCCTCCTCTGACAATCTGTTGCTGCTGCCTGCCGCTGAAAGGCAGTGGGAGAGGGGCACTTGGGCAGGGCATTTATCACCACATGTAAGTGTTTCTGGATACACTGGTGCTTTTTAAGCGTCAGAGGTGATGGCTCTGTGTCAGAGCACTGGCTATGAACTTCACACAGATCGGACGTAACGAAAAAGTTATCAATTGTCTTTCATCTTTTCTCATTACCCACAGCTACATCCACTTCTCAAGCGCCACAGCCTGGTGAGTATGTGATCTGCGTTCGCTTGGAGGGGAGCACATCCCTAGCAGTCCATTCCCAATCGCAGTGAGTGAGCTGCATTTAATCCTACGTGCCTACATGCTGTTTGGCAACTTCATGAATAAAACTGAGTTCAGTCTCAGTCAAAACAATCGCAAACAGCAGAGTACAGTTGTCAGAATGACCCTCGAGTAGAGAACATTAGTGTCTTATATGAGTCTAAGCTGCGTCAAGTCAACGACATGAAGCACCTATGGCGAGATAACTCGAGTAGATAGGACGTGGGCAAGACCCAAGATAAGCTTTCTCAAATCTACATAAGCAATTTAAGTGAGTGCTAATAAGAGTGACAGATGCCACTGACTGAAGTAAATGCATAAGCAGTCCCAGATGCCAAAGCCCTGATTGAATATCTTTGTTAAAGCCAATAAAGTCACATATGTGTGTTGCTGTGAAAGCAGGAAACTGCCCATGCTGTCCAAAAACAGCTTTTTTTCCTGCTGTAAAGGTGGACATGGGAGCTTATATGAGAATGACTCTGGAGGAATCACATTGTTTGTCACAGCTGTACTGGCTTCATTTTTAATTGTTTTTATTTTCAGCCATTAGTACTGATGAAGTACTTTTAAAGTGCATTTAAGGAAAGTTCTCATTTCTCAGTGGAGTGTCAGTAAGACGGTATAAAGGAGTGGGTCTGTATAAGAACACATTCAGATGAATAGGCAGTTGATGTAGAAAGGCGCGCATTACAAGTCGAACTTGATAATGAAGAGTGTTTACGTTGCTCCTCAGTACAGTAACTGCTGAGGTTACAGGATTTACGAGTGCCCTGGAGCACAGATCCATTCCCCTACAGAGGCTTTGTGATTGGTCCTGATGGCTGCAGCCGTTTCGCTATATCACTTTGACGCCGTTTTAATCCGCTCCAATGCCTTATCTTTTTCCCTCTCTCAATTCCCTCCATCATCCCTGCCTACACCCTCCAAGTACTGGAAGGAGCTCCGTCAGACCAGCTCATGCAACAGAGCCAAATGCCCCAACAGCCCTGGGTATCTAAAACCTCAGCCTCCGGTCTCTCGGCCTTCTCAGCTTCAGTTTTTGTTCAGCTTCTCCCTGTTGTCCCTTTGTCATCTATAGCACACATGGTCTCCTTTCATCAGACTGCATCATTGTCTGCTGTCTCTCATTGCAGGTGTTTCATCACTGAGAGGGTGCGTTCTCTCATCTCAAAAACGGGATGCCTGAAACACATGGACAGTTCAGCAGAGCTGCATAATGTTAAGAAGCCACAGCCTTCTGATGTTACAGGTCCTGTATTAATTTCCTGTGTTCATTTAGTCTGTGACATGTTGTCACTGTAACCAGAACTGTTGCCACAATCTCTTGACAACCTGTGATCTGACGTGTGCACTTGCGTGTCTCTCAGGCAACAGACCGACCAATGGGAATGATCTGGCTGGATGTGGCAAGTCTGAGACCATTTGACCTGGTGATTCCATTCACCATCCAGAAAGGAGAGGTCACAGGTAACAAGTCTACTTAATAAACAGATAGTTTGAGCATAATGATGTGTGTGTGTCATTGTTTTTGTCCTCTGCTTTAGGTGAGGTCCGAATGGCATCAGGCAAAGTTGCTAAGCTTGACATCACAGACAACAACGATGGCACAGTTGCTGACAAGTACGCTCCCACAGAGGCCGGTCTGCATGAGATGGATATCAAATACGATGGCACCCACATCCCAGGTATCTGCATATGGTCAGGAGAAATGCGTGGGAATGAAGTGCATGGAGAAAATAGTTTGGAAGGAAGTCACTAACCGCTCTTTTTCTGTCTGTCAACAGGAAGTCCCTTGCAGTTCTACATGGATTGCATGAACGGTGCCTATGGCCCTGGCCTTATCCACGATCCATCTGGAGATGTTCCAAGACTACATGCCTGGAAACATTCTGCCCGAAACCCACTGCTCAGCTGCAGATATTCCACTGGACATAGGAGAGCTTGACCTCATAATGACCTGTCCCCTCCCACCCCCTGCATGAGACTGTACGAGCATTGAGCAGCTCCTTCAGCAGTGGACTTTTACACCCACAGTGTAGGAAGGAGCGCGACCGCAGGTCATTCTTACCAGCAGCTGTCAGACTCTATAATCCAGTTTAACATGGTTATCTCACTCATCACCTGTTTAATTGACATATCAAATGTTTTTAATTGCTGCTGCTCACTTTACAGCTTGTTTCTACACTGTATATTTCACCAGGATCATTCACCCCTTGTGTAAATATCTCTGTACACTTTTATCTGTATATCTGTGTGTATGTATATAGAACCACTCTGCGTCTTCCTTCTATATTTTATATTCCTCTTGCTGTGTAACACCACATTTCTCATTTGTGGGATAAAAAGGTTTATTCTATTCTATTTCAACATTAAACTCGATACTTTGTGAAAAAGTCAAAATATGGAGATTAAAGGTTCCATTTCAAGGCAAACAAATCTATTGTCGATGAGTCTGTAGGTGGGCGGCTTGATCCAAATATTTATAATATTGACAAACCAGCACTGGTATTGGTATCAGATCGATACTAGCTTTGTTTCTCTCTTCAGTCTGTCTGTAGACCACTGAACTGTATAAATGATTTTTTGGAATGAAAAAATCGTTAACTTTCCTTTTCCCTGGGGCTTTGCATCAGTCGCCTCCTCCCAGCCTCATATTTCTGACAGTGTAATCAAACAGGTGCTTTGGTTTCATCTTCTCCACAACTGTATTTCCCCTCATGGTGGCTTCTTATCATAAGTAATGTGCCAAAACGTTATTACTTGCATGGGCTCACAGTGGGTAGTTGTGGGCGGGAGTGTGTGAGCAGGGCAAACCCACGCTTAACTCCACAGGGCAACAGAAGTTTTGACCTTTGATGTCCCTATATGGCCCAGATGGACAAAATTATTCTGGATGGGTTTTCTAAAACCTGTAGTGGTCCAGTTCTTTAACCTGAGCCCCAAAGGTTTTCTGAGCTTCCTGCTCGAAAATGAAATGCCCAAAATTAATTGAGTGCAATTACAAACTCTGTGTATACAATCGTGGTATCAAAAGAAAGCTAACACTTGTGAAATGTCATCAGAGGTGTAATATTGCAGCAGATATTACTGTGTCAAAGTTACTGAGACTGGAACACAGAAAAAGTGAGTAGATTTTATTCCCGCCTTTTTTATTTATTTTTTTAACATATAACCCTTTTAAAAACATGCTTCAGTTCACATTTCACAACAAACAAAGAAACAAACAACCTTTATTTGTCACATACACAATCATACAGGGTACAACATGTAGTGAAATGCTTGTGTCTGAGCTGCAGACCTTTAATTCCCGAAATTCAGTATAAACATCATCTGTCAAAGTTTTATGTTTCTAAAGTGAAACCGTGAAAAATTACAGCACTGCCAACACATAAATATCCAGACGTTGAACAAAAAGGCCCAATTTTGCACACATTGAACACCATGTCAGTTGAATTTTTTAGGTATTAAACAGCAGAAATTATTTAATTTTATTAACAGGCCTAAAAATACTTTTTGAGCCAATATTTTTTTCTTTTTTACTTTTTAAGTTGAACAACTAAGAACAAATATACATAATAATGCAGTTATAGAAAGGGCAGGAAAAATGTCACAGCTTGCAGTATCTTTTACAACTCATGTATACAATACAAGTCGGTAAACAAAAAAGGAATACATTAGGAGAAAAAAACAAAAAAAATGATTAAGAAAGAAAAAAGGGTGCTCGAGGTATAAATAACGTATAAATCAAGTGAAACATTTGACACAGCTCCTGTGTTTTACATGCTTTGGAATTTGTGCTTTCTTTAGA
>NW_020328327.1:0-12688 GCF_001858045.2 Oreochromis niloticus
TCAATCTTGGAGATGTAATGAACACTATTGTAAAAAGTGTCAACATAATTCGAGCAAGAGGACTGTAGCACAGAGAATTTCAGGCTTTCCTTTCTGAAGTGGATGCTGAATATGGGATCTACTCTACCACTCGGAGGCGCGCTGGCTAAGCCGCGGCGCCGCGCTGAAGCGTCTTTACTCCCTGAGGTCAGAAATTGACCATTTTTGAAAGAGAAGGACCGACCTCTTCATGAGCTGAATGACCCTCTATGGTTGGCAGACCTTGCATTTTTAGTTGATCTTGCTGATCATTTAACCACCCTGAACAAGAGCCTACGAGGGAAAGAGCAGCTTGTACCACAACTTTATGCGCACATGAAAGCATTTTGTGTGAAGGTCAATCTCTTTAAGACACAACTGCACAACTTCAACGTTGTGCAGTTCCCCACACTGTCCAAGATCAGAACTGCTTATCCACAGGCCAACCTTTCTGCTAAAAAAGGGAAATATGTGTCTGTGATTACATGTCTCGAAACAGAATTCAGACAGCGCTTCCAGGATTTTTCTGACAGTTCTACAGGAACTTGGAAAAGGAAAAGTTTCCTCTGATGAGACGCCATGTGAAAAAAATGATCAGTCTATTTGGCTCAGATTTGCTCCATGATCAAACGACATTTGTCCGGATTTTTGGCACAAGTGGCGTCGGATCAGTACCGCAGCTGGATGGCCCGATTTACATACCCAGCGCAGCTGATACTCACCAGAAATCTACACTATTGGACAGACGAGCCAAAAGATCAGATCACCTTCTTTGAATAAAGCTGTGGTGATAATGGGGAGGAAGAAACAAACACCAGCACGAGCTGGTCTTTGCCAACAGCTATCTCTGCCAGAACAGAGACCAAAGAAAATACACTGACACCTCTGATCTGCTCGAAAAGCTTAGATTCATTTTAAAAAATTAAATGAAAACATCAATATACTGGCAACCGTACAAGGTGGGGGGAAAGCCATCGTAAAAACATTCATGCTTAGACAAACATTTAAAAGCAAATGATGGTTTCATAGGTTATCACTAGGCTTTATGTAGCCTGAGGCTTGGTGTCAGAAGGTGTGGATGTACAAGAACAATGACAGAGGTACATACTGTCTCCCAGGCCTGTCACCTTGACCTTGCTAAGGTCCAGCATGGCTGCCACGCTGCCACTGAAAGGGCTCTTGGGAATGTGATCTCCACCGTAGGTCACGCAACTCCCAGGGGACCCTGTCACGGGAAAGGGAAGCGATCCACATTCTCCCATTTAATATGATGCATAACAGCCAGAAGAACGCTTCCTTGTCTTATAAGAACCCACATAATACAAAGTAACTACAAAGTAACTACAATCCACGCCCGCATGTGTGAGCATTTCTTCTCTCGCCTGTTGCACAGGTGTATATTTAACAGTGTGTGTTGGTGTGGTTGCTGATGATTTCAAAGTCATTCACAGCCTGCTGCTACTACTGCTTTGACTGGTACGCAGTTCAAATGACAGCTCAAAAGGACCTGTTTACATTCGCGTACCAACTATAACCCTGTTTATTCATGTTTATTCTTGTTTTTAAATCCTTGCCATTGTGATTTGAATTTTGATCTTGTCAATTTCGTCAAACATTTTCATAAAAGTGTTATGAAGAGTTGTTCCATGTAGTATGACGGAAAACATTCAGACCGTATTATAGACCAATAAACTAAATAAACGGACTGTTTTTTGTTAGCACTCTCTGACTTTGTGAGGCAGTACAGGTATTCTTACCACTGCGGCTGAGTCCTGGTCCCTCTGCCTTGAGAAGGATCCACTTTGACCCTGAAGGATGTCATTGGAATAGCCTAAACGCAAACAGCCTTTGTCCTGATGGCAGAGGACAAAGGCTGTGTTAGCATGTTACCTTTGCAGGTAATGCTCTACAGTCATTTTTAGCCTCAAACAGCAGGTGGGTTAAATAAGTTTCCCTGTAATATCTGTTGTTTGGAATATTTCTTTGACATGAGCATATGTTTGCGCTCTTTACTCTCACACACACAGTTTTATGGAGCTTTACCTTGACCAGACTCTGAGCAGTCAACAGTGAAGTATGTTGGCTGGAAGGCTTGGAGGCCCGTATTTGCCACTCCAGGGTCAGAGACCTTCACCTTGTTTGGATGACAGCCTGCTCCGATATTCATCTGTGGGCACAAACACCAAAACTCTAGAGACTTTTCAGTGAGAAGAAAAGGCAAACCCTGCATGCAAGAGTGAAAGTGAGTGCATACTCACCCTGAATGGACTCTCAGTCTCCCCAGGAGACCATCACAGTCTGCTTCACAGGCTTACGTGGGGTGTAGGTGCAGGTGTATGTGCTGTTGCAAGAAATCTAAGAATAGTTGTGTAAAGATATTTTAAGTGGACAAGAGGATAAGGCGTTTGTAAACCCTGTTCAAGGAATTCTATCTAGCAAGATATGTAAAGATATTTGAGATAAAAAAAAAAACCAAAACACAGGGAAACATAGGAAATAATTTTTGTCAGGCAATGACTTGTTAGTAGCCATGACAACAAGGAGGTCCCATAAATCGGGCTGGGCTGTTTGTTGCTGGCAGGAAAAAGAAAAAAACAGAGAAAAATAAATATCAGGGGAAGCCCAGGCTGAACAAGGTTCATCCCTTGGAATTTTCACTCCAAGATCCCCTGCCTGGACCTCCCCTAGCAGATGAACATAGAGAGGCAGATGAGCCGAGGGCTCGAACCCGGGCCTCTATGTTACAAACCTGCTAGCCCACCACATGTCGCCACATGATGGGCGAGCAGAACGTGGAATATCCTTCTATTTAAAGAGCGCAAGGTGCACATCGGGCACCCAGCCTTTCACAGGAGACCACACATTTTTACACTCAAATACTCACCACATTTCACACACTCACACCTGCTTTTTTTCCCTGCCCACCTCTTTCTCCACTTATTTATCAACAACCACTCCTTTTTCATCTCTGCTACCTTGCCTTTATTACATCCTCTTAGCTAGCATCAGTGACCGGAGAGCAACAACAGCAACCCAGTGCTTTTCTCATCATTTCTTTAGTCACGGTCAATTCATGGCCTCTACAGATTAGCTAAACCAACTTTACAAAACAAGTTTCCCGAAGAGCCCAGTTGTCATCTCAGCTGCCTAGATTTGAGGACCTAGCTAAGGACGGTAGTTACGGACACAAACACATGTAACTTACCGAAAAAAAGCCTGGGGTCCCTCTGTCACTCTGCTTATTAGGTGGTAATAATTTGATGTAAAAGTGTGGGAGACAGTGTGAAAAATGAAGCCAGAGTTGGTAGCCTGAAGAGAGAAAGTGCAAGTTGTGGAAGGTGGAGTAATAAGGGAGCAAATAGTTGAGAAATGAAGAGCTGACAAGCATGGGTATTTTGCGGTAATAAAAGGTAATAAGAGAGCTGTAGAGCAGGCAGAGGGGTTGGCAAGAGCAGGAAAAAGGAGAAGCGACTTGGCTTCTCCCCGCCCCCAAGCAAGGGTCGTGGCAGCGAGTCCGCGAGGGGTTCGAACTCGGGCGCTCAGATGCAGAGCGCCACTTCTTACGTCTTATGCCAACGACCAGCCGCAAAAACTATGAAAAAAAAGGACATTTATCTTTTGTTCGGCAATACTTGTTTTTTTGGGGGGGGGGTTCTGTAAAATAGCTATTAAGTTTCTTGTGCAATATTGTTCCACACAAAAACTGCAAAGCCACACAAGTGCCAGTGTCTCCCACAGCAGCAGCAGCAGCTGTGAAAACAAAGTGGACAAAGGATCAATGAGTCTGTGCTTATCGGCTCTCCGCTCCCCCAAGCTGGCGTTGTTCTTGGTAGCCATGACAACGGAGATAGTCCCAGCTTTAAAAATAAAGGCCCCAACACCCCAAAAAAGAAAAAAAAGAAAAAAAAAAACCGGGATTCCCTGCGCAGACCAGGAATCCCCTAGCAGGCCGAAGCGACAGAGATGATTTTGACCGAGTGAGACTCGAACCATCGACTGTCTGTGCTTCAACCTGCCAGGGGCCGGCGACAAGTGCTCTGCGCCACCTGCCGGGCCGTGGAATTAGTGCAAATTTGATATATTTGACTTCTCTGAAGACGAATTATTTTTGAAAAGGAAAAATAATAATTTTAATGGGAGGCAAAACATGTATGGTGCTCGGTAAAGATGACACGCCGACTCACTTCTTCTTCTTTGGTTTTTTTTTGTTTGAGAAAGTTTGTTTCATATTAAACCAATGTCAGTGACGTCATTCTATGCCACTACCACAGGTAAGGAAAAGCCTAATCTGTAGATCTTTTTCTTTTATTTTTGTTGTCTAAAACACAAAAATCCCGAAACAGTCAGCTCACAAAGTTGCAGGTTGGTGGCAATTTGGCAGAAGAGCCAATGACTTAAAGCATTTAGGTGCATATATCTTGCCACAAGACATGTGTGCTAAGCTAGCTAAATTAGTTTCTGTTAGCGAATCAAGTTCAAGCTCCTCACATATCATCATCCAGGGTACAGTCATATGCTGATGAGGAGATCCCATGCAGGCAACATTAAGGCAGTGTAACAAGTTAAATATGCACTAATTTGAAGCTATTTCCTAATATCTAACCATTATGATAAATGTTTGCCTGCAACTGACACAGCCAACACAAATGTCATTGAAAAAACCAAACCCTGTGATAACATGTTTTTGTTTTTCTAGAATAGAAGAAGCATATTTAAAAAGCCAGTAGGAATAAATCTTTGTTGTTACTGCATGATTAGAATGAAGTAACAACAAGTCTGGCTGGAATAAGAAGTGGTAATCTGTGTACTGTGCTAGTGATCTGCATAATTCACCTTAGATGGTCATCTGTTTGGATGGCTGAAGTGGGTTAACGACACAGCTAATTTCATCAGGCTGCTACTGAAACATCTAAAATGATCTGCATCCACGATCCACCAGCTCAACAGCAACATCTGTCAGCTGTGCATCCAACTGGAGGCCTTGGCCTGCTGTGCTCAGGCGCTGGGCCGCGATTTCCGTCCCTTGTTGATGACCTGGCTGTATCCTGTGCTGGAGAAAGCTGGTGAGGAGACGCTGCTGGTCAGCCAGGCGGCGCTGAGCTCCATATGGAACATCAATAAGGTCTGTGGATACGCTTCCCTCAAGGAACTGATCAATGAGAACTCTGTCTACCTGCTTAATGACATATCACTCAACCTTCAGAGACTCAGCCAGCATCCACAGGTAGTTATGAGGTGTTTTGTTTTTAACCCAAAATGGACACAGAAATAACTGCTGGAGGGTTTACCCGATTTCCTCCTTGGTCTGCTTAAGCCTGTGCTGCCCTGAGCTTGTACTGTATTTCATTATAATCCTGTCTTGTTGGCCAGGCTCCACCGGTGTTGACAGTTCTGTTGACTCACTCTGACTGCAGCCTGCTGGTCGGGGACATGGTTCAGGATCTGGATCTCAGCTACGAGCGCACAGCTGCTCTTTTCTGCTCCGCGCTGCACGCGCTCATGAAGGCACTGGGTAAGATTTCAACAGTGATGTCAGCTTGAGTCTCACGTATACTGGGAGTCAAAGAGGACAAGGAAGAAAATGTGACTCATTGCATGCTCTGCCACATGTTTTATGTTGCTTAACTTTAGTTTTCTGCAGTGCCTTTCAAAGTTTCTATCAAGGAGTACACTTCAGGATGTATAATTTGCTCGTTATCAAATTATCAGTATCTTTGGAAACATTTAATACATCGTGATGGTTTAATTGCTGAGTGGTTTTCTGTTGTAGAATTAATATTCATAATAATATTCATACAGAAGTTTTACAAGCC
The DNA here is from genome assembly GCF_001858045.2 of Oreochromis niloticus. NCBI lineage: Eukaryota > Metazoa > Chordata > Actinopteri > Cichliformes > Cichlidae > Oreochromis > Oreochromis niloticus. Next base: position 5,832 of record NW_020328327.1, read on the forward strand.
CGCACAGTAAAAATGTATGAATTAAATGTTACTGATGGGCTCTTTTCAAAAACATCAGCGTCTGTGTCACACTGATTTTGATTAACTGACTTATTTTATTGTAACCAAACCTATGCTCATATTGTTGTCTTGTTCCTTTAGCGAGGTGGTTTCCTTCCACTTGTAGCAGGACCAGTACTTCTGCCAGCTCAATCAAAGCTCCGGTGACCAGGAAGACCTCAGCATTCGCCAATTCCTGCTGAATTACCGCAAACAGAAAGAACTGGCAGAGGGCATTGGAATAGAGGACGATGACACTGAAGACCGAGGTAATAGGTCTGTCTAAGGGCCAGTGGAATATCAGCTGTAGACTGTAGTGGTGGTTATATTAGATTCAGAGTGTAGAGGAGATGACCCTTTTATGACCAGCAGGAAGCACACACACACAGCAGTGTCTTAGGTTAATGACACACCATATGGGTTTACAATGGGGGTTGCTTTTATAAAACTGTTTGTAACAAAGAGTTGAGATTTGCAGAGGACTCCCGGGCCATGCACATCTCCATTCTCGAAGATGAATAAGTGATAGAAGACGAATAAATGGTTGGGAAGTAACTATTAACCCTCACTATAAAGACATAAATGGTAACTATAAGTAACCACACAAGAGTTACTGCAGTGTAACTAAGGGAGGGTTCAGGGTCACCTGATCCAAGGCTGACTATATGCTTTATCAAATAGGAAAGTTGTAAGTGTAATGTGAAAGTACAGAGGGTGTCTGTCTCCTGAATCCAGACTGGGAGCTGGTTCAGAGCAGAGCCCTGAAAGCTGAAGGCTCTGCCTCCCATTCTACTTTTAGAAAGAGCTAGTCTGAGAGTGAAGAGCTGTACCGGTGATTGTACCTTAATGTGTTTAAGATATGACGGGCCTCATAATTCAAGACCTTGTTGAATATTGCCAGTCTTTATAACTCAGTCTTCCTACGTGTTGCATCATTGCTGGAGATTTGTTATGACAGCTCAGTGATCTGTGGTTTGTTGGGCTCCTCTGAAAATATGACACAGTGTCTGAGAGTAGTGGAAGACAGAGTAAGTGAGCCTTCACTACCATAACTTAGCCAGTGAGTATGTAGACATGAACTGACCTGTCACTGGAGATACTGTCACAACAGCTAGATATGTAGTTCTTTACTCCAGGACACCGTCCAGCTGCTGGGAGCAAGCCCTGAAGCAGTCAATGACATCTGCTGCAGCAAAACTTGCATTTTGCTAGTGTTTATACTCAAAATCAGTATATAATCAGTCTCAGAAAGCTCTTGTGGTTGTTAGTCAGTCCTACCTTCTCTGTTTCAATGTATATGTGAGAAGGGAATTGCATAAAAGGTAGATGTGACTTTATTAATCTGTAATATCTCAGGTATGAACCAAATCTGGTGGATACCGTGCTGTTGGAGGGAAAGGAGCCAATGAGTAGAGAGGCGGTACCCCAAAGTTTAAAGCCAACTACAACTAATATTAATTTATTTTACGTGCATTTTCTTGAATATTGACTTGCTTGAATATTTGAATTTTAACATTTAAAACTAGTGATAAATATTACTAAGATTGTATGGATTAACTTTTTTTCTTAGGTGCACCAGCACAAAAGTTAGGTGCACCCAAATTTTTCGTCGCATCGCTTAACCCACTGTTTTACATGTTTCACTTTATTTTAATTGCTGTCATACAGACAATATTGATTTGTAAATGATGAACTAACAAGCTTGTCGACACAAAGTTCTTTATTTGGAGCACAGTTCTACAGGAAAGATAAGTTACTGAAATAGTGCTTGTGCTTAAAGTGCTTTGGCACTCTTTGGCAATATTGTAGACAATGTTAAACTTGATCATCATCTGGGCCTCCTCTGACAATCTGTTTGCTGCTGCCTGCCGCTGAAAGGCAGTGGGGAGAGGGGCACTTGGGCAGGGCATTTATCACCACATGTAATGTGTTTTCTGGATACACTGGTGCTTTTTAAGCGTTCAGAGGTTGATGGCTCTGTGTCAGAGCACTGGCTATGAACTTCACACAGATCGACGTAACGAAAAAGTTATCAATTGTTCTTTCATCTTTTCTCATTACCCACAGCTACATCCACTTCTCAAGCGCCACAGCCTGGTGATATGTGATCTGCGTTCGCTTTGGAGGGAGCACATCCCTAGCAGTCCATTCCAAGTCGCAGTGAGTGAGCTGCATTTAATCCTACGTGCCTACATGCTGTTTTGGCAACTTTCATGAATAAAACTGAGTTTCAGTCTCAGTCAAAACAATCGCAAACAGGCAGAGTGCAGTTGTCAAGAATGACCCTCGAGTTAGAGAAGCAGTAGTGTCTTATGATGAGTCTTAAGCTGCGTCAAGTCAACGACATGAAGCACCTATGGGCGAGATAACTCGAGTAGATAGGACGTGGGCAAGACCCAAGATAAGCTTTTCTCAAATTCTACATAAGCAATTTAAGTGAGTGCTAATAAGAGTGACAGATGCCACTGACTGAAGTAAATGCATAAGCAGTCCAGATGCCAAAGCCCTGATTGAATATCTTTGTTAAAGCCAATAAAGTCACATATGTTGTGTTGCTGTGAAAGCAGGAACTGCCCATGCTGTCCAAAAACAGCTTTTTTTTCCTGCTGTAAAGGTGGACATGGGAGCTTATATGAGAATGACTCTTGGAGGAATCACATTGTTTGTCACAGCTGTACTGGCTTCATTTTTAATTGTTTTTATTTTTCAGCCATTTAGTACTGATGAAGTACTTTTAAAGTGCATTTAAGGAAAGTTCTCATTCTCAGTGGAGTGTCAGTAAGACGGTATAAAGGAGTGGGTCTGTATAAGAACACATTTTCAGATGAATAGGCAGTTGATGTAGAAATGGCGCGCATTACAAGTCGAACTTGATAATGAAGAGTGTTTACGTTGCTCCTCAGTACAGTAACTGCTGAGGTTACAGGATTTACGAGTGCCCTGGAGCACAGATCCATTCCCCTACAGAGGCTTTGTGATTGGTCCTGATGGCTGCAGCCGTTTCGCTATATCACTTTGACGCCGTTTTAATCCGCTCCAATGCCTTATCTTTTTCCCTCTCTCAATTCCCTCCATCATCCCTGCCTACACCCTCCAAGTACTGGAAGGAGCTCCGTCAGACCAGCTCATGCAACAGAGCCAAATGCCCCAACAGCCCTGGGTATCTAAAACCTCAGCCTCCGGTCTCTCGGCCTTCTCAGCTTCAGTTTTTGTTCAGCTTCTCCCTGTTGTCCCTTTGTCATCTATAGCACACATGGTCTCCTTTCATCAGACTGCATCATTGTCTGCTGTCTCTCATTGCAGGTGTTTTCATCACTGAGAGGGTGCGTTCTCTCATCTCTCTCAAAAACGGGATGCCTGAAACACATGGACAGTTCAGCAGAGCTGCATAATGTTAAGAAGCCACAGCCTTTGATGTTACAGGTCCTGTATTAATTTCCTGTGTTCATTTAGTCTGTGACATGTTGTCACTGTAACCAGAACTGTTGCCACAATCTCTTGACAACCTGTGATCTGACGTGTGCACTTGCGTGTCTCTCAGGCAACAGACCGACCAATGGGAATGATCTGGCTGGATGTGGCAAGTCTGAGACCATTTGACCTGGTGATTCCATTCACCATCCAGAAAGGAGAGGTCACAGGTAACAAGTCTACTTAATAAACAGATAGTTTGAGCATAATGATGTGTGTGTGTCATTGTTTTTGTCCTCTGCTTTAGGTGAGGTCCGAATGGATCAGGCAAAGTTGCTAAGCTTGACATCACAGACAACAACGATGGCACAGTTGCTGACAAGTACGCTCCCACAGAGGCCGGTCTGCATGAGATGGATATCAAATACGATGGCACCCACATCCCAGGTATCTGCATATGGTCAGGAGAAATGCGTGGGAATGAAGTGCATGGAGAAAATAGTTTGGAAGGAAGTCACTAACCGCTCTTTTTCTGTCTGTCAACAGGAAGTCCCTTGCAGTTCTACATGGATTGCATGAACGGTGCCTATGGCCTGGCCTTATCCACGATCCATCTGGAGATGTTCCAAGACTACATGCCTGGAAACATTCTGCCCGAAACCCACTGCTCAGCTGCAGATATTCCACTGGACATAGGAGAGCTTGACCTCATAATGACCTGTCCCTCCCACCCCCTGCATGAGACTGTACGAGCATTGAGCAGCTCCTTCAGCAGTGGACTTTTACACCCACAGTGTAGGAAGGAGCGCGACCGCAGGTCATTCTTACCAGCAGCTGTCAGACTCTATAATCCAGTTTAACATGGTTATCTCACTCATCACCTGTTTAATTGACATATCAAATGTTTTAATTGCTGCTGCTCACTTTACAGCTTGTTTCTACACTGTATATTTCACCAGGATCATTCACCCCTTGTGTAAATATCTCTGTACACTTTTATCTGTATATCTGTGTGTATGTATATAGAACCACTCTGCGTCTTCCTTCTATATTTTATATTCCTCTTGCTGTGTAACACCCACATTTCTCATTTGTGGATAAAAAGGTTTATTCTATTCTATTTCAACATTAAACTCGATACTTTGTGAAAAAGTCAAAATATGGAGATTAAAGGTTCCATTTCAAGGCAAACAAATCTATTGTCGATGAGTCTGTAGGTGGGCGGCTTGATCCAAATATTATAATATTGACAAACCAGCACTGGTATTGTATCAGATCGATACTAGCTTTGTTTCTCTCTTCAGTCTGTCTGTAGACCACTGAACTGTATAAATGATTTTTGGAATGAAAAAAATCGTTAACTTTCCTTTTCCCTGGGGCTTTGCATCAGTCGCCTCCTCCCAGCCTCATATTTCTGACAGTGTAATCAAACAGGTGCTTTGGTTTCATCTTCTCCACAACTGTATTTCCCCTCATGGTGGCTTCTTATCATAAGTAATGTGCCAAAACGTTATTACTTGCATGGGCTCACAGTGGGTAGTTGTGGCGGGAGTGTGTGAGCAGGGCAAACCCACGCTTAACCTCCACAGGGCAACAGAAGTTTTGACCTTTGATGTCCCTATATGGGCCCAGATGGACAAATTATTCTGGATGGGTTTTCTAAAACCTGTAGTGGTCCAGTTCTTTAACCTGAGCCCCAAAGGTTTTCTGAGCTTCCTGCTCGAAAATGAAATGCCCAAAATTAATTGAGTGCAATTACAAACTCTGTGTATACAATCGTGGTATCAAAGAAAGCTAACACTTGTGAAATGTCATCAGAGGTGTAAATATTGCAGCAGATATTACTGTGTCAAAGTTACTGAGACTGGAACACAGAAAAAGTGAGTAGATTTTATTCCCGCCTGATTTTTTATTTATTTTTTTAACATATAACCCTTTTAAAACATGCTTCAGTTCACATTTCACAACAAACAAAGAAACAAACAACTTTTATTGTCACATACACAATCATACAGGTACAACATGTAGTGAAATGCTTGTGTCTGAGCTGCAGACCTTTAATTCCCGAAATTCAGTATAAACATCTGTGCAAAGTTTTATGTTTCTAAAGTGAAACCGTGAAAAATTACAGCACTGCCAACACATAAATATCCAGATGTTGAACAAAAAGGCCCAATTTTGCACACATTGAACACCATGTCAGTTGAATTTTTTAGGTATTAAACAGCAGAAATTATTTAATTTTATTAACAGGCCTAAAAATACTTTTTGAGCCAATATTTTTTCTTTTTTACTTTTTGAAGTTGAACAACTAAAGAACAAATATACATAATAATGCAGTTATAGAAGGCAGGAAAAATGTCACAGCTTGCAGTATCTTTTACAACTCATGTATACAAATACAAGTCGGTAAACAAAAAAGGAATACATTAGGAGAAAAAAACAAAAAAAAATGATTAAGAAGAAAAAAGGGTGCTCGAGGTATAAATAACGTATAAATCAAGTGAAACATTTGACACAGCTCCTGTGTTTACATGCTTTGGAATTTGTGCTGTTCTTTAGATTCTCTAGATAACTGTGGTGGTTTTTGTGGTCTTCTTTTGCGGCTCTTTCAGTGAATTTTAGTCAGAGCGCGGTGAAGCTTGGTGTTTGGAATCGGTGATAGCTCTGGAAGATAACCAGCCTTTCTTTATCCGGTTACATGAGGTCTGATGAATTTGTGGTTCAGTTTGTTTGTTTAGTGGACTTGTGTGCATTTACGTAACTGCTCTTTTAATCATGGCTTGTTTTCGTTGTGTTTGGTGGTTGTAGAAATGGTTTATATGAGATTTTAGCGAGATGTGCCCACAGAGTGAATGTAAAATGCAAATGAAGCAGTAGAAACAGTCTACGTCATTTCCTGGATGCTGTACGAAAAGTAGCGGTAAGAAATCGAAGGCGTGACCGTTATGATTTTGAATATAATATCTGTGTGTGCGCTGAGTAATACTGAGTAAGTACTTTCAGGCATAGAAATGACTCAAAATATTTATAACACTGTCTTTGCTCACTTATAGATCGTTAGACACACAGATAACATTGCATGTGCATGTGGTGTTTGAAGTACTTCAGTACAGATGAGATAACACCTTATCATATTATCATCGTCAGAAGTGAGCATATACGCACGCACTCTTATCTCTTCCATGTAAAGTTTTTGAATATACCTATAATCCAGGTAACGTTTGATAACAGCGCACTAATACTATTAGCTTAATCTAAGATATGGTGTCGGAATAGGTGTTCTCCCACTTATTGCGCTACCATGAAGTGAGGGTACAAGTTAAACTGCCAGGGTTACATAGAAAGACAATCATCCACACTCACATTCACACCTGCGGTCAGTTTAGAATCCGAAAAACATGTGG
>NW_020328328.1:0-86941 GCF_001858045.2 Oreochromis niloticus
ATCTATCCATGAAGCCAGTAACACACACCAATTAGTTAACTGCAGGAATGTCTTAAAGACATAAAGACCTGGATGGCCACTAACTTTCTGCTTCTTAATTCAGATAAAACTGAGGTTATTGTACTCGGCCTGAAAATCTTAGAAATATGGTATCTAAGCAGATTCTTACTCTGGATGGCATTACCTTGGCCTCCAGTAATGCTGTGAGGAACCTTGGAGTCATTTTTGACCAGGACATGTCCTTCAATGCACATATTAAACAAATATGTAAGACTGCTTTCTTCCATTTGCGCAACATCTCTAAAATTAGAAATATCCTGTCTCAGAGTGATGCTGAAAAACTAGTTCATGCATTTATTACTTCCAGGCTGGACTACTGTAATTCTTTATTATCAGGATGTCCTAAAAACTCACTGAAAAGCCTTCAGCTGATCCAAAATGCTGCAGCAAGGGTACTGACAGGGACTAGAAAGAGAGAGCATATTTCTCCTGTTTTGGCTTCCTTCATCGGCTTCCTGTTAAATCCACAATTGAATTCAAAATCCTGCTCCTCACATACAAGGTCTTAAATAATCAGGCCCATCTTATCTTAATGACCTTGTAGTACCATATCACCCCATTAGAGCACTTCGCTCTCGCTCTGCAGGCTTACTTGTTGTTCCTAGAGTATTTAAAAGTAGAATGGGAGGCAGAGCCTTCAGTTTTCAGGCCCCTCTTCTGTGGAACCAGCTTCCAGTTTGGATTCGGGAGACAGACACTATCTCTACTTTCAAGATTAGGCTTAAAACTTTCCTTTTTGCTAAAGCATATAGGGCTGGGCCAGGTGACCCTGAATCCTCCTTAGTTATGCTGCAATAGACGTAGGCTGCCGGGGATTCCCATGATGCATTGAGTTTTCCCTTCCAGTCACCTTTCTCACTCACTATGTGTTAATAGACCTCTCTGCATCGAATCATATCTGTTATTAATCTCTGTCTCTCTTCCACAGCATGTCTTTATCCTGTTTTTCTTCTTTCACCCCAACCGGTCGCAGCAGATGGCCGCCCTCCCTGAGCCTGGTTCTGCCGGAGTTTCTTCCTGTTAAAAGGGAGTTTTTCCTTCCCACTGTCGCAAAGTGCTTGCTCATAGGGGGTCATATGATTGTTGGGTTTTTCTCTGTATTTATTATTGTGCTATCTACTGTATAATATAAAGCGCCTTGAGGCGACTTTGTTGTGATTTGGTGCTATATAAATAAAATTGAATTGAATTGAATTGAATTGAATTAAAAGGTAAGCACGACCTGTTTATTTTCGAACCGTGCATATTGTTAAATCCTAAATTATCTATTCGCTAAGTCAGGGTGTCTCAGTGTAAATTCACTCAGTATGTAAAGAAACGGTGTTTGATCCGTCTTAGTTAGTAATTAATAGAATCGGTGTTTCATCCGTGGCGGTGTGTGATCCCTCGTAGTTATTAGGAAAAAGTGGCGGTGTGTGATCCATCCTCCGTGCGTTAAAGCAGGAAACGTGTTACTATTAGTTAGAAAGTGGGGCTGAAAGCCTTGTCGCAGCTGAGGGCTGTGTGCTCAGAGTTTGGCAACTACACCCTCCTTCGGACGCGTCGTTGGGACCTGTGGGACAGGATAGCCGGGTGGTGACCTGGGCACTGAGGGCGCCTTAAATAACTAAAGCTAGGTGTTGGATCCTAGTCCGCGTTGATAACCTGACTGCAGTGTGTGTAGACTGCGTAGTGTGTGTGAAAGCGCCGTTAGAGTCGGCGTCTCGTCTGAAGTACGGGAGTCAATTAAAGTAACAAAAGAATTTGAGTCTAAAAATGTGTGTTTGTGGTGTGCAGAAATCGCGGCAGGAGGCCGTGTCATGAATTGTTGCAAACTGTGAAGTCAATTGGGGGGGTTAATTTGGTTTTATTTTTTCTGGGGAAGAGAACTGCGGTATCCAGTCCGTGGCGCAGTTTGAATAATTCGTGAGGCAAATGTTAGGCTCACGATCTTCAGATCGCACAACTGTCCTAGTTAGCTTGAGGTGTATAAGAGCGGACGGCACCCGCTCTTCGTGCTGATCAGGGCGTTGTCCTGAATCAGCAGAGGAAGTGTCTCGCAGAAAGTTTGAATGGGACTGTGAGAAGCATGAGGTGTGTGTGAGCCAGCCTCGAGGGGTGGGTTCACAGGTGGAACAAAGGAGGAGTAAAATGTGTGTGTGTGAGTGAGAGAGAAAGAAAGGTGGGGGCGAGTGACCAGCCTGTGAGTGTGTGTGAATTCCTTGATGACAAAAGAGGGAGAAAAAGTAGATTTGTTGGTTTCTGTGAAATAATGATAGTTAAGAAATCAAAGTGATCAAATAGGAGAAAGTGAACTAAAATAAATAAGAACCTAAACAGTGGATTAGCGTTAAGGTAATGATAAATAAATTGATAAAATTAATAGTGAAAAAAATACTCCTATACACCTTGTGTCAAAATTTGATTGATGACCCTAGCCTTGACCTTTTGACCCTCCCCTCCCCACCGGAAGTGGTAATTTGATCCCTAAGCGTGACGAATTGCATCCGGAGAGGGAGGGGGGGGGACTCCGGAAGTGTGTAATATGATCCATAATCGCGACACCTGTTGCGCACCTGTTGTGAGAAAAAAAATAAAAAAAGTTTTAGAGGGAGGGGGTCTGTGGAGGGAGGAGAATAAAAAACAGAGAGGGCAGCGCACTATCCTATGCGCAGACACAAGATGGATCCTTTCATTCTACAGCCCTGCGTTCCTCTGTACTTGGACGGGGAAGAGATCTGCTCTCCCGAGGCCGTAAGCATGGGAGGCAGCAGCGGCGAGTGGTCTTCGTCGATTATCAGCGACACCCCCGTCACCGTCTACAGTAACAGATCAGAAGCAACCAATGCTCCGCGGAAAGAAGGGAGAAATAAGGAGGTCTTCATGTTCCGCAGCCAGATACCGGCTCCGAGGAGCTTGCGGGGAGAATGGACTCTGCCTATTGAGGGCTGTGGAAAGTGGGGCTACGTCTTTGAGTATGACATATTCAAATACAGCATATTTACTATTGAAGGCCTCAATTTTGACCCTACCAGAAATACTCCGGAAGTGTCTAGTCATTTCAGACCTGTGCACCATGTTCCATAAGCATGAGGGGGATCAGAGAGGGAGGGGGGATCCTGAAGCATAAGGGTGACGCAGCTGTTGAGTCAGTGCTGTATAGAGAGACAGAGCGGCATATAGAGCGGGGTGGAGGCAGGCGCTTGTGATGAAAGAAGAACTTTTTACTCGCTTGTAACCTACAGGCCGCCCACCTCATTCTTGTAAAAAATAAATATCCCTTAGTGAATACTTAGGAAACTTACTTAAACAATTAAAACACCCTCGGATGCGCTACCTCGTATGTGTAAAGTAGCCTTAGTGGAAAAAAAAAGCGCCGCGCCCGTATTCAGAACTCCCAAATCCCAATATTTTTATTAAAACACCCCGATGAGGTATGTTTTGTGCAGCAACTCCTTATCAGACCAAAAGTAAAGAGTTTTTCTTCATTATTTTGAGCTACTTTTACAACAGGTTTTCTCAATAGACAGAACCCTCAAAGAAAACGGCCTTGTTTTACGCATATCGAGGAGGACTCAACAACCCCTCTAATTGTTATTAGTATTTCTTAATGCCTCCAGCCAAGCAAAGAATTTCATATTGGCCTCAACTCATTGTACGTGTAAAATAACCTTAGTGAAAAAAAGCACAGCGCACATATTGAGAACTTGAATAAGTTCCGTCGGTTCATCCCGGTCAATTGCCTCCGAGAGATCGGGATGCTTCCTCCGTCTCGTACCATAAACGTATGAAAAACCCCCCCAGAGAATTTATTATTTTGGTAAGAGAGAGAGAGAGAGAGAATCGAACAAACTTTCTACAACACAATATACCACTCCGGGTCAGGAGGGCGATATAGCACGGACCGGCTGGATGACTACGCCGGATGGAAGCATAACCGGAAGCGTGGCAGGGAGTTTCCCTTTGACCTTCATCCTGCTCCATGATCAGCCGTTAAAACTTTCCTCAATATTGCTGTAATGTAACAACAAAGTTAGTTTTTTAAGATCAGACAGGTCCCAAAACATTCCTTACACGCAGTCACTGAATTAGCATCTGTGGCACAAATAAGCTTCAGGGACTGACTTGTTTTTTAGAACTGACCTTTGACACTTGGATGTTGGCTTAATTTTTACACAAAGAGAAATTTGACCCTAATAATAAAAAACATGATACTGTGGTGAATACTTACCTCAACTTTGATGGGTTTTTTCACAGCTATTTATTTAGAAAAAAAGTAAAACACGTTACAAGGACACAATGTACATTGCAGAGTACATGAATGGGAATTCCTCCTCTCTATACTTACACTCCTCCCTAACAAATGCCAAGTCATCATCTCCATATTGTGTGTCGCACTTTTCGAGTTTCATTGAAGTGTGCCCAAGTGCACAAAATGTAAAACAATGTATTAGTTTTTTAAGCCCCCGTTCCCGGTCTAACAAGATGCCATTCATTTAAGAGACTAATAATTTTTGATTTTAAATTGTGCTAACTTCAACGCAGTAACATTAAAAATAAAACATAGCAGAACTCATTTTTGTTGGACACAAGAACAACTCAAGCATATTTTTCGGGAGCCGGAACTAGGGCTTACAAGTTTGCCGTGCCCCTGGGGACCAGTGCGAGGTTGTGCTGCAGATCCTGGCGTGGAGGGTCCGGACACTCCCACAGCGCAGACTTTGCTATCCGCACAGAGCGTTGCTGGTGTGGCTTATGCAAAAGAGACAAAACAGCTCCCGGTAAGCATGTCTGTTGTAGCCTGCCCTTTATAAGTATCTCTTTGATTATTTAAACAGTGTTTAAATTGTGACTTGTTTGTTATCCAAAAACATTTTATCTATGTTACTGATTTAAAATATACAGATATATATTTTCAAGTTTTTAGCTTAAACAGACTCTTGAGCAAATCCGTAATGGCATAACCAGTGTGCAGCCTAATGTACATCTTTTAAGTGTATGTTAATCAGTACATGAAGCGTACCTCTGAAAAGAGTCCATCATTTGTGAATTTACTGATTTGTTTTTTAACCGCAGTTTTCACAAACTGCGGATGATGAAATCCTCTGTATTGTAGAAAATGTCTTTAAACTATCGCTGTTCCTACTTACTGAGCTACTGCTTTACTATGTGAATAAACAATTTGAACGAGAAAGGGTTAAAGACACATTGAAGCAAAGGTAAAAACTTTGTAATGAAATTTATGTGACCGTTATTCTGAAATCCGACAGAGAGTGAAAATCCAAGAGATGCTGCAAGCCTCTGCATTAATGATCTTTCTGTTTCTCTCCTTCTGCGTGTGTGTGTGTGTGTGTGCTCGCAGAGGGGAGGTCACGGCAGGAGTTCCCTGAGTTGACACGTATGAACCATAAAATCAGTTTGGACTGAGGAGCAGTTGGTGAACTACATTCAGTCCTGATGTAGAGAGTTGAAAATAGCTTTCTAGTAAAATCTGGTATCAGAAATAAACTGGGGAAAACAGCCCCCCCCCCTAAAGGTTTTGTTATGATTGTATTTGTGTACCTGTCAGTTTACAATGCTATTCTGCATCCAGCCGCTAGAGGGCGCATTACGCGCAGTGGTATCGAGTAGCGTTTGGGGCACAGAGGAAGAATAAACCTTCCTGTTGTGAAACTGACATCAGCTCAACGTGTGTCCCGTTTTCTATTCTTTATCACAGGTTAGTAAATGCATTTAAATGAATGTATACTGCAGACCTTACAAACAGAGGATGTTGTTTATATTGGTAATAAGCGCAACTCGCTAAAGAAATGGATTCGTTCTGAGTTGTGTCCGAATTGTGGGTTAAGACTGCAGGCTAAATGATGCTAATGCTAGCGGACTGGGCTAATGTGGGATACTGAGTGTGTGTGGGGAAGCTAATCTGACCTGTGAGAGACTTCTGGACTGTGAACTCTTAATGTATTATGTACTCTGATAAATTGATTTGATACTATGTTTTATTCTTCTGGTTGATGTTGTGGTTACAAGAACAAGTTTGTGGTTTAATATGAAGACATTTATAGAGTGTTATAAGGAAACTGTTTGATCAATGCTGACTGCATAGTAGTAGTGAACGCTGTTAAAGGAGCATTGCACTCTATATAGTTGTAGGTTGTATAAGAACAGTGAATATGTTTGTTTTATGTCAAAGACATTATTTTCTTGTAAAGAGTAAAATAGCTATATTAAAAAAACAGAAGTTATATTGTCAGTACAGTGGAAATACATTTCACATAGATAAGTTAGTGCTGAACGAGAATTAAAATGTTTAAAAACGAGTTAATTTTATGATGTTTGTAAAGGTAGTTAAAAATGAAGTACAGAGTACACTATTGTGTTTTGTTTATCTTTGTAAAATAAGTGTGTTTATTGTGATACATTGTGAATCTGATATTGTCAATGGATTTAAGCAACATTTTGTTTATGTTTTGTCAAAGTTGTATTGAGAGATTTATACAGTCTCTAGCTCAGGGAACTGTGGCCATGTATGGTAAACTGGACTGAAGCATAAGGCCATTGCTTTGCAGTTAGTGTGGTGATACCTGAAGCTGTTCTAAGCTGTTGTGAAGAATAAACCTTCCTGTTGTGAAACTGACATCAGCTCAACGTGTGTCCCGTTTTCTATTCTTTATCACAGCACCACACGTTGTTGAACAGGAAACCAGTTGCCCCTCTGGTCATCATTTTAGGGAGGCAACACTGACAAAATTACTTTTTTATCCAATGCATGCACAAGAATCCAAATCTCTGTATCACAATGATTTCGTTAAAGCCCTGGGACAAATTACCGTAGATCATTAATAGGGAAGAAAAAAGGAGGATCACATCAGCAATGGGAGACAGAAGTCTTGACATGTGCTTATAACTTGAAACACAAAAAACCCAGTTACGCCTGGTAAGATTTATGGTATAAACCAGACTTTCACAGTCTGCATCTTTACAGGGATTTTTTCTGCTTTTTGTTCATTCCTAGTGTGATGTAAAAAACAACAAACACAGAGCCCACTATTAGCTGCTTCCCCCCCCCAAACAGTCAGTTGACTGAGAGAAATGCAATCCATTATTGTGAACGCTGAAGGAGATGTGCTCCATAGTCAAACTTATATTTCCTTAACTTACATCCTATGTTCTGTTTAATTCCGGCATCCCTTTGATGGAAAATTGGTTAAACCATTGCTCAACTTATGTCTGAATGACGGCAGATAATTCTGATGAAAAGGAAACTGACCCCGTAAGCACTTTGCAGCTGAGTCGAGGGCTCGTGGAAATAAGGTCAAGGAGGTGTCCGGCGTGAGTACGGCCTGACATTCCATTTGGGACAGCTGCCGGACACATTAGTGCAACTCGGAGTGTGAGCAGCAACTCCTGTATACTGAACATAAGAAAAGTAATGTGTAGTGCTTCTTTTTTTTAAAAAGCCAAGACTCCAGGGCTCATGCTTTTGTCTCAGGCCACAAAGCCTGCTGTGTCAGACCTGGAGAGCAGCATGCTCACTATTATCCAAACTTTCCACCAATACTCGGGTCAGAAGTCCAATCTGAAGAAAGCAGACCTTAAAGAACTTATCAACAATGAGATGAATAATTTCATAGTGGTAAGATATCTTCTGCAAAGTGGGTGTGTTTATGACACGTAACTAGAACAATAATAATGAGCATGCATCAGTTTGTTGGCACGCAGCACAGTGTGTATTTAAATAAGAAAAAAGCTGCACAGAATTTCACAAACATTATTGATGAATTTAAAATTTATACAAGCAAAGCATGTACAACTAACTGAGGTTGCTTGGGCTATAGTGGATTTTTATTTGCTTCCTTTTCGAGCGTTGACATGCTGCACAGCTGAGTCTCAGAGATGTTAAAAATATATTAGATAAACTAACATTTTTCCTTCTATTCTGGTGTAATTAAAATTTAAGCCTAGTAGAGTTAGTGGTGATGCTACAGATTTATCAGTGTTATTAAATATACTGTCCATTTACTGCTAATGATGAGCATTAATGCAATTTTCCTGCTGAACAAAAAATCAAGGAGAATGACACTCTGGATAAACTCTTCGCTGACCTCGACCAGAACGGAGATCTGGAGATCGACTTCAAAGAGTTCATTGCCCTCATCGCCATGGTCACCTCTGCTTGCAATGAACTGTTTGTTCCAAAGCAACAAAAGAATTAGTTTGCATGCACATGGATTACTCATTTAAAGAGAGTATGTGTTTTGTTTTTTTTAGACATCCTTTGAGACTGGGAGACTATCATTAACCAAGCATCAGAGTTTGATACTTCTTTTTAGTATGGAAATGTTTGCTGAATACACGCAC
The DNA here is from genome assembly GCF_001858045.2 of Oreochromis niloticus. NCBI lineage: Eukaryota > Metazoa > Chordata > Actinopteri > Cichliformes > Cichlidae > Oreochromis > Oreochromis niloticus. Next base: position 8,401 of record NW_020328328.1, read on the forward strand.
CAGTCACTTTATTAAGTACACCTATTCACCTGCTCATTAACACAAATATCTAATAAGCCAATCATAAGGCAGCAACTCAACAGATGTAGATATGGTCAAAATGACCTGCTAAGCTCTAACTGCGCATCAAAAGGGGGAAGAAAGGTCATTTAAGTGAATGTGGCATGGTTGGTGGTACCAAATTGGCTGCTCATCTGCTGGTATTTTACCACACAACCATCTATTATGGAAAAAGAGAGACTATCCAGTAAGCGGCAGCTCTGTGGGTGAAAATACTATGTCAGTGTCAGAGGAGAATGGCCAGATTGATTTGCGGTAATAGGAAGGCAGCAGGACCTCCCTCTTTACAACCAAAGCATAGAATCTCTGAAGGCATAAAATTAAACCTCGAGCCTTGAAGCAGATAAACCACAGCAGCAGAAGGCTACTCCTATCGACTGAGGCCACAACATGCACAGGATCACCAGACTTGGACAACGGAAGACTGAAAAATGTTGCTGATCGGATGAGTGTAGATTTCCCCTGTGACATTTGGACAGTAGAGTCCGAATGTGATGTAAGCAAGATGAACTTTGGGATCTATGGATCCTGCAGTTCAGGCTGCTGGTGGTGAAATAGCGTGGCGGATATTTTTTGGCTATTTAGTACCAATTGGGCTTAAACACCACAGCCTACCAGTATATTGTTGTCGAACCTGTCGATCCCTTTATTACTACAGGGTACCCATCTCCTGATGGCTGACTGCAGGAGGAAAACACATGTCCCAAAGCTCAGATTGTCTCAGACTAGTCTCTTTAACAGGAGTTCAGTGTCCTCAAAAAGCCTCCACAGTCACCCGACCTCAATCCACATTTGGGATGTGGTGGAACACAAAATTTGCATCATGGATGTGCAGCCAACAAATCTGCAGCAACTGTGTGGAGCTATCATGTCAATATCTCTGAGAAATGTTTCCAGCATCTTGTTGAATCTGTTTCACAAAGAATTAATGTAGTAATGAAGGCAAAAGAGGGTCCAAACAGGCACGACCAATGTATACCTAATAAAATGGCTGGTGAGTTTCTAATATAGCATGTGTGGAATATGTATTTGTGAAACAAAAATATATATAAATGGATGATACTTCCACATATTTGTCTGTCATTACAAACATGCACGTTCATCTGACAGAAATGATAATCTACAGCAGTACTGAGACATGTTTAACAGATGCTGCTTTACAACATGCTATATGTGACTGAACGTCACTTTGAAATGACTGCTCTGAAGGAAGAACGTCTCATCTTGGGTATTTATTTAATTTTTTACTCCCCGCTCTCCCCTTGTGAGAAGAGGAGTCAAAAAAGGTGACGAAAGGAAACAAGGATGCACAAACTGAGAAATGAGAACTGTGCTATCTTTAAGAAAGACAAATAACAGACATGTGTACATGTAATGCAGTCCAGTCAAGAAAAATAACACCTATACTACTTGATGAGTATAACTGCAGCCGTACCTGGCAGCCCAGCATCTGTGGGTCTAAACTGCTGAAAGCTTTTTCCTTTGTACTCTGCAGATTGACTCCTATTAAAATGCCTGTTTTGATAGCAACCAAGCAGCGACCTCTTGTGGCCCAAAAATTTTAAATTAGTTTATTTATTTATTATTATTATTGCTGTTCTTTTCACCAAGTTGCACACCAGTTGTGGGACATCTTTCACAACTCTCTCTCAGACAAATGCAGGATTTCAGAATCCCGTTAATGATGGATTATTGTCCATGCGGTGATTCATCGCCTCAGATGGGTTTCCATAAACTCCAGGATCCTCTTCCAGGCATCTTCTTGAGCAGCAGCGTGGGGTGCGGGGTGACCTCCCCACAGAGTGAATACTGCAGGGAAAAATAAAACAACACATTTACTTACCATTTTATATGGTATCCTTAATAGAATTCAATAAGAGGACAACTTTAGCTCACATTTCTCTGGTTTGGTTTTCCATAGAGACGCTCTTGAACACGGTGTGTAGGGTGGCTCGATCAGGTGACCGGCGCCGGGATATGACAAACGGGTAAACTGATGAGATTTACCTGCAGACCTCAGGGCCTCCTCAATCTGATGACCAGTGATCAAAGTAAACAATGAAACAGTGTGCAGTCAGTCCACACAGACAATACACAAAAACCGCATTCAGGTGGATGTAAATAACTGTTGTATTCTTAGAATATTTTAACATGTTTCAATAGACATCACGAGGACTCCAAATAATATATACAGGACAACATAACATTTAAAATGTAATCTGTATTTATTATTAAAGTAATTTACCACATCTGCATTCTCTGTGCTTGCAGTACACAGATCATCTTCACCCACTATGTACATGAGAGGACAGGTGATGTTCTCTACCTACAAAAAGAAAGAAAAAAAATAAAAAAATAAAAATAAAAATCAATAATAGAGAGCAGAGATTACTGAGCTCTATACACGTGTGCTTCTGTGTGCATGCGTGATGGGCAGAGAAGAACCTTCCGTTTGCTCTCAGGGGGCAGATTATCCGGCAGAGAGACATTTCTGAAACTCACATAGCCTCGATCATCGAACTCCCAATGTTTCTGGTCGCTTAAAGAGCAGAAGAGGACAGAGATGGTACTGTTTGTTATCATCTACTCACGAAATTGTTAAAAACAGTGATTACTATAACGTTAGCCCTGCAGTAGACTGACGACTCAACTAGATAAAAGCCCAGGTTATAGCTACGTTTTGCACGATGACATATTTTTGTAATGTACACCACCACACTGGATTTTAAAGACTCAAAATATGACTCAAGTTAAGACTTTGAACTTGGATTCATTAGGCTTTACGAGTGTAAAATTTACAAGAGCGATAGCAAAAACTTTAGAAGACAGCTAAATTGGGTGATGAGAGAATTATTTCCATGGTTATGATAAAGAACTTCACAACACCTAACAAGGTCAACACTCGACAGATATAGGTGTATCACTGTCAACGGCATGATTCAAGATCATTCTGTACCAGAATGACTGGGAGAGAAAAGTATGGCAAGGAAAAGGAAAAAGAGTCATGAAATGAAGCACATCATGTCATCTGGTAAATGTTACCCAGTCTGTTCAGGTCTGACACTCTCCCCGCACCCAGTAAAGAGGAGATGTGGAAACCTCTTTAGTTTCTTGCCACAGCAAAGCCAAATCAGTTTAACTGATTTAAAATGATTGTCAATAAATACCCCATAAATATAGCAGAGTAATTTCCTAATCTGATCCCTGTCTTAACTTTTGAGACATGTCGCTCCTATCAAATTCAAATGGACTTCATATTTTTCTCATTTTAGGGATTTTCTTTGCTCTATTGTGACTAAAGTAGGAGTTTAATATGTGCGCAAATCACTGCATTCTGTTTTTGTTTACATTATACACAGCATCCGAACTGTTTTGGAATTGGGGTTGTATATTGCACTTAAAGCATACTGTAAACATACTGTATAATTTTAAACTGAAACTCAACATAACCTTGCCCCAGTCAGGTTCACCATAAGTTACCACCATGATTTATCATGAAGAGAGCGCCACAATACCGAGGACAAAAACTTTAGCGCCTCAAACAAAGTACACTATTAAAAACAGTCCTTATATTCAAAATTATGTTAGACTGCCCATCTTAATGTGAGATTTCGTTAAAAATCCACTGTAGAGGTGTACAGAGGCCACGTTATTTTAAAAAAGCACTGTACCTTTGAGTGACACCAGAGGTGATTGGTTCAAATAGACTGAATAATGATGATAATAATAATAATAATAATAAAAACAGCAACAACAATAATAGTAGCCTCAGAGTAAAATCTAAAGTTACCAGTCGTTACCTCTCAAACATTTTGCTCTTGCCATCTTCGTCCAACAGCGGGCTTCCTACTGCCCCATTAATACAAATCAAACATGATGGCTGGAAAGGGGAACAGATAAATGTTAACGTCATTCATAATCACCTATCAGATTTATTTTTCTGATGCAAACAACACTGTGATGATCATATTGCAGATTTCAAAACAGGCGAGTTTGGGATTCACTTTAAAACCAATCGTAGTGGCGATGCGAAGAGTCGGAACGACTCCATAGGAGAGGCCAATGACCCCAATTCTGTCTGCATCGACCTGACAGTGATCTTGAAGTAGCTGGAAGGCTGACTGACCAAACAAAATAAATAGGGACATTTCAAGAGAGTGGCAAAAACATTATAACAAATACAAGGCTGTTAGGATAAGATTTAAACTACTTTGAAATATGAATCGCCAACACTCATTATGTGTTGTGGTCCAGGTAAGTCTTTGTGCCCCATGTAAGCAACAGAAAGACTCGCAAAACCCCTGGAGGCAAAAAGTGCAGAGCGGTACTCCAACAGTCCTCCAACCATTCCCCACAGATCCAGCATAGCAGGAAAAGGGCCCGGGCCTGCAGGACATCAGTATGTGAAGTTCAGTCACTGCTGACTAAGACGCTGCCATTAAATAATAATGTGCCATTTCAGTGAATGCTCACCCGGGGGTAAGAATAATGTTCCTACGATGTTGTTTTGACGGATCTCTATTCTCCTCACTCCTGGCGCCATGTACCAGCGCTCAGTGGTTACAGCTGCCAGCTCAGTCCTCTGCCCCTCACTGGGTGAAGTGTGGCCCTCCAATAAGGAGATGTTCACCATGTATGGGGTCTCCACGTTTCTTTTCCTAAGCCTGTGATCAAAAATCAGAAGATTCTCACTTTAACCATTTACACAGAGAAAGAAGCAGTCAGTGAAGCCAGAAATGTAGAGTGAATGAGAGAATCCTCTAGTTGTATTTTTAAGTGTGCAACATAACAGGCAGCTGGCTTTGAAACCACAAATTTTATTTTCTCAAGCTCTCGGGAAGCTTGTCTTCACCACCTGCCTCAAACCTTCTCTGCTTCCGAGTGCAGGCTCCAAAGCCCAGAAGAGTCCCATCGGCTCACAGCCCACATAAGAACCTCCAACTGAATGATCGCTGGTCACTATTCAGGTAAGAAAAGAGACAAAAATAAAATGAAACGCTGCCTGCATAAAAGCCTGGTTAATATCTCTTCACGCAATCTTTACTGATTGTTGGGGTTTCTTTCTACAATATAAAGTGCCTTGAAGCTACTGTTGATAAGAAATGGCATGCACGATATAAATAAAATTAAATTGAACTGAATTGAATTAATATAACATGACTGCCACAGGATGTCTCCACAGTAAACACATTAAATATTAACTTGTGACTTTTATCAATAATTACTTGCAGCTTGCAGATTAAAATGACAAACACTTTGTTCAATTTAATTTCAGCATGTTTGTTTTTTGGTCCATTTTGTTTTTAAATACAATAAAAATGTCAAACACTGCCACTGGCACAGTGAGCATCTCAACATTATTGCCCTGCTTTAAATGTCCCACGTGCCAGCTGCTTTTATTTGTGTGGACATCTATATATTACAGAAACTGTCTACTATGTCACCCAACAGCACTTAAGAATATTTCACTCACAGTTGATGCTGCCGCTCGCATTTGTTGTATAATGAGCAAACGCCTCCCACAGATCTCCCTCCTCACTGTGCATTTGTGCGCACACTGTGACAGGATAATTTTGAGACAGGAAACGCCCTTTAATGCTGATCTGTTCATCTATGAGCGCACGAACAGGAGTGGCTGTCAGCAAAGGGCTTTGTCTAAAGCTGCTCTTCCTCCGAACTTCACCTATTAAAAAACAAACAAACATACAAATAAAACCGAGAACTTCTGATACATACACTCTTCAGGCATGTACAGATAAAAAAAAAAATGATACTGATCATCTTTGATATAACCCATTTCAAAAATATAAAAAAAACTCAAATATTATTCTTACCAACAGCACGCTGAAGACCGGGCAGCTTCCCATGCACACTGATGCACGACATCATCCTCTTTTCTATGAGCTGCCAAATTCTTGTCACACTCATATGTGCCCTAAACATTATGGTCTTTCTTGACACGATAAACACAAAGTAAATATCAAATACAAACCACTTAAAATCAAAGTAAAGGGTTAACAATATCAATAACTACAACTAATCCAAGGTTGGACAGCACACTCTGCTGACAGGTTCTGTCTGGCTAAGACTTGCTATTGTGTTAGAGATTAACCTTAGATCTTTGTCCTTTTCAGATGTACTGTATTTTAAAAAAAAAAACAAAAAAAAACTGCAAAACGCTCCTTTGTAACTTGGATTTTTTCAAGTCTGCCTTACAATTATTGTTCACTTTGAGTTCTGAATTCATGTCCAAAATCATCCACCATACGTTCAGCTTTCACCCACATGTGACTATTTCCTGTGAGCGTCAGGCTAGTCTTGATCCACCCATCATTTCTATACATTTTCTAAGGAAAATTGGGAAATAGGTGCAGTAAATTACTAAAACGTGCAAACTTACATAGAAATATGAAGCAAAAGCTGAGTACCGTTCTAACGAGCGTGAACGTCAATATTCTCCAACACAGTTATTTCTTGAAGTAGTCTTCAGGAATAGTTCTCCAGGCTTCTTGAAGGACATTCAAAGCTCTTCTTTGGATATTGGCTGCCTTTGGAGGCTGTTACAACCTCCTCTGCTAGGCGTCAGGGGAGGAGTAACATACACACGCCCCCAACACAAAACTGAGTAAAGAAAGGTTTTAATTCCAAACTGTAAACAGAAAACCAACAGGGCTGTTCAACAGACCACTGGGCAAACAATTATTATATAAAGACAAAAAAAAGACAAGAGTAAAAGCTAAAGGTTAACTAAGGCAAGCTGGCAACACACAAAATAAAAGCTAAGGGTTAACTAAGGTGAGCCAGCATCACAAAATTCTACTCACAGCCAGCTAGCAGCTCAAAGCTCTACTCTGGCTAAGTTCAAGCACGCACCAAGGTTTGACAAGTTCAACAAAGATTGAAGAGGGAGGCACGAAGGGCAAACTGCATGTTTGCACGATCAGCTACTGATTGCCTCTTGGAGCATCATGGGATCCCCGGGCAGCCAATCGTCCGTGTGGTCTGGCACATGCTGGACCCCAGGTATACGTGAAAGTGCTGAAGAGCCAACAACAAAGCCAGGGTCTCCTTTTCAATAGTGGAGTAGTTTAACTGATTTTTATTGAACTTGCGGGAAAAGTAACAAACGGGGTGGTCCAAACCCTGCAAGTCTTCTTGCAACAGCACTGCCCCAGCCCCGACAGCACTGGCATCAACCTCAAGTTTGAATGGTCGCGTCAAATCAGGTGCAGCTAACACAGGAGTGTGGCAGAGGAGTGCTTTTGCACTCTCAAAAGCATCTTGACACTCACTTGACCATATAAACTCAACCTTTGGGCTGAGTAGGTCAGTCAATGGCTTGGCTACAGAGGAGAAATTTTTACAAAAGTTTCTGTAGTAGCCCACCATCCCTAGAAACCTACGCAACTCACGCCTGGTGGTAGGTGTGGGAAACTCTTTAATCACTGCCACTTTGGCATCAATGGGCCGGACTTGCCCACGTCCCACTTTCCTGCCTACGTACGTCACTGTAGCTTTGGCAAACTCACACTTAGCAAAGTTGAGAGTGTAGGAATGTTTAGTTTGTTTTAGAGTTTAGAAATGTGTTAAGATAGAATGTAGAATTATGGTAGAGACACTGACACTGCCCTGGATATAAATAAAGGCCTGACTGTGTCATGAACTTAGGAGTAGATCTTAGGAGACCCTCCCCAGTTGAACTGTGAAAGTAAGACAAAAAGGAGTTAATGCTGAGTGGAAATTCCCCAGAGGATACCTGTGTGGGGGTCTCAACATTTGTAACTTGATAACTGTGGTCTGGAAGAGAGAGGGGGTTTTTATGACCCCTAGGGAGTCACGTACCAGAGACACACACATAGTGCTTAAACTGTTACACTCACACATCCACATGCACACTCACTCACGTGCACTCACACATACACACAGGTATGCGCACACACAGGCACTCACGTGCTCGTGCATACACAGTCAGAAATAGGGGTACGGAAGGGGTACATTACTGTGCCCCAAGGTACAAAAATGACATTAAGACAGTCTAAGGACAAATATTGGACCTCGGGGTAACTATCTGTACCTTTTTTAGCGTCTGAAAGGTACATACATGTTCCTTAATTGTGAAAAGTACTTATTTGTACCCATTCTTTCAAAAGATAAAGTACAGGTTGATTAAGCTCTTTTTGATTAGAGGTTGTTTTTTTTAAATTCTTTTTGACAGTAATTTATTTGCAACTGTATTGATTTAAGCATATATTTTAGTGTTTTTATTTTATTTTTTATTATTTTCATTGCTGTTGTTGTTTTTGTATTCCCTGAACCCCCCTTATTTTTAAGCTGCTTTAAGAACAATGAATTTATTTGAAAGAAAAAAAGTAAAAATGCATTTAAACATTTTTTTTAAGAGTGATTTTTTTAAAGTATAACTATTTGGATGAATTGCAAAAAAGCACCCTTATTGAACTCTGAGTGCGAGTTGAGCCCATCCTCACAACATCAAACAAAAAGTAGAAGAAGAAACTCAACGAATAGCTGGTGGATTCTAGAACTTTCTGTAAATGCAGCAGGTGCCATTTTTGTTTTATCAACGGACGGAGATGGATTACGAACTTGCAAGTCCTGGTGTGCTCTGTTCACTTTCAACCGAGGAACTCTTAACAAAAATACAAGAGTGGGGCTTAGATGTCACCGAAGCTGAAGCTCAGCGTTTCAGAGGTAAGTTTTATTTAAAGAAAAATGTAGCGTAATTACTAATTATTGGTTTAGCCTAGCTTAACGTATATTAGCAATTTAGCTAGTTTCGGCACTTTCTTAGCTCAAATTATGTCTTTTTACAAACGTTTTTACAAACGTTTCATGTGTAAAGTTGAGGTCACAGTTCTGAAAAATGAAAAATGTGTACACATAGTATTTGTATAAGTCTGAACTTATATATGTGGTTCGGCCACAGTCTATGGGTTCGGTAACCCCTGCGCAGCGGAACGGCGCGAAATTTGATTCCCTGGTAGCTGAATGCAGTTTACCGTTAGTGTATTAATGGTTTAATAAAATCACGTTTTTACATCCATTCCAAGGCCATCAACACACATGGGCGGCTGAATATAACGTTTAAAGGAAATATCTTGACGCCGCACTTGTTTAAAATATAACAAGGGTGTCGCAGCTGGGGTTTGATAGTCGCGTTTTAAGCAATGTGGGAACTTTTTCAGCATGTAATCTGAGCTTGTAATACAGTCCTGTGGGTGTTATCGCTATAAGTAATCGGTCTGAAAGAACAGACGGCAGAAACTGTCGGAAATCTGGAGAAAGGAGTCACCTTAGTAGTGAATATTAACAAATTACAGCATTCTAGTCTTTTTTTTTCTTCCAAACTTGAAAGGGCACAAAAGCATGCTCAGACTCTGCTCTCCTGTGTCCAGTAGTCCCAAACAAACATCTAAATTTAAAAATGAAAACTTTGTATATCGAGAGGATTCACTCTAAAAATTTGGTTTATTTTATTTAATTTACTGATTTTTTTAATGAATATTTCTTTGAACTGAAAGAAGTTGTACAAAAGGTTTTAATGTGTGTGATATATGGTTTTTACCCATGTAAAAATGTGGTGATAAATATCCTTACATGGAATTTAGAGTTTGTACTACCATTTATCTTGCAGACAATGAGGTTGATGGTGACACAGTTGACTGCGGTCTTACTGAGACTATGGTTGCATACCTTTTCCAAGGATCCTTCAAAAAGCAGGTTAAATTCAACCAATTTGTGTCAAGGATGAAGGAATCTTCAGTGACGCTGACTCTACAGACTGTCTCTCCAGAAGACTGGCAACCATCTACTTCGTCAACTTCAATAAGGTATGTTCTTATTTATAATGAAGTTAGTATGTCTGAAGCATACATGTTGGCCGTTATGCACTTTTAGGATTTAGTTAATATGATCATTGTTTCTACCATATGTATTGTTACTGTAGTGTTTTATACTTCAATTCATGCAATAAATCAAACACTTAACTGTTTTCACAGCAATGAAAATACTTTGAGACTGCCAGCCTCTTTTGAAATTCCAAGATTTCCCAAAAATCTGCAACTAAAACTGGACAACAAAGAACCGTGCCATAAAAATCCGAGGGACAGACACACAATAATCAGAGTTCTATATGAAGCTGTGGCACAGTATACTATGTAAGTTAATCAGGGTAATGTTAGCTTGTTGCTTTAGAAAAAGCTGAATCTGTCATATTGAAAATAAACGCTACATTACTAAGAAACAATAACTGACACTTGATAAAGTTTGTTTGTCAGCAGTTGCTCTAACACTTATGTTTCTTCTGATATTACAGGTATCCCACAAATTCTGAATATGTGCAAGCTGTGAAGACGCTGGTAATGAAGTATCCTTTCCTCAAGGATCGTGAGGGAAATGGTTATGTAAGTTAAATTTAAAATTTGCACAAGGTTCCTTCAAGATTACAAAGTAAAAGTGAAGCTTTTTTCGATCTTGTTTTGTTAGTAAGACAATCTGTAGCCTCTCAGTAGGTTTGTATGAAGTATGTTTACTGATTCTTTGTTGGGTGTATTTTGTGTAGATTGTTTTTACAGTAACTTATGTTTCTGTTCAACAAGCACACATGGCATATGTCTTTGAGACGTAAATTCAAATCAGAGCGGGCACCACTAGTCGACAGTGAGGCAGTGAGGCGTTGTAAGGAGAAGTTTGGTTCTACGAGGAGAGGGCAGCCTAATAAATGTCAACGAACAAGTCAGAGAAATGTTTGTCAGGTTGGTGTGAGGGACATCTTGAGCTATAAAATGTTCTTGCATCTGTTATTACATCTAAAACTAAGGATTAGGGATGCAACTGTACCCCTTTTTTCAAACTGAAACAATATCAATACTTGGATTAGAGCACTTGCTAATACAAAGTACCAGTGCTAATACTTCTACCTCACAAAAAATTATTAATTGGAAGGCGCTAAAAGAGGGTGAACTAGATTAAAAAAAAATAAATAAATTTTTTTTAAATATGACTCCAAAACTAAAATTTCAAGTTAACAATTAAGATTTTATGTGAAATTATTTCAGAGTTTCCATATTTTAAATATTGGTTCATGGTATCGGTTAACTTTAACCGATACAAGTTCTTTGTGATGCACAGATCGTGTCAGCTCTAATTGTATATTTAGTCTTATGTTGGGTTTCTAATCTGTTTTGACTTTCTCTTCTCACTCTTGCTTTCTTTCAAGGGACCATGCGTCCAAGGAGAGGATTTATTATCCATAGACGCCCACTTAAAGGTCTTACAGTGCCAATATCAGAAGATGCAACCAGATACCATGGTGGTTCATAACCGTATGCAGCAAACGTTTGCTTGGCGGCAAAAAGAAATTGCAGATGGTATGCCTGTGGAGGATGTGTTGAAGAAGTACCCCTTCTTAGGGATGCCTACTGGTGTAAGTCAGAAAGCTGAATTGAACTTTGAAATAGCTGTCACATTTAACATGTTTATAGTAGTAAATTTTATTTGCCCTTGACCTTGCTTTCTTCATCTGTCCCTCTTTCCTTTTTTTTAGTATGTTCATGTAACTTCTTACAGTATTGTTGTTAAATTCTATAAAAAAATAATTATGCAGCACCATACATAATTAATATCAACTTTAGATTATTTCATTTTCATACACTGTTATTTTGTACTGAAAATGAATTTTTTACTTGTAGCTGTGCAACGAACTCGGGTGGATCCAACCAACAACGGGTAATGTAAGCCAGCGATTTCGTGAAGGGCTCTCATGTGTTGCAGCAAAGGTGATTGACCTTACACGAGGGAAAACCCCACTCTACCAGCTCTACCTTGATGCAAGAGAGGAGGCTCTCACTGATGACCTACCAGGTATTTGCTTTTTTTTTTTTTAACTTCAAGGCTTCCATTTTATATAATTTTTATAGGTAACTGGAAATGCCAGATAAAATGCATGGGTGATATTGTGGGGTTTTTTTGTTTTGTTTTTTTTGGCAGATCTTGACACAAGGGCTGCACTTTTATTCCTGCCATACGTCTTCAAGGAGAAACTGGATCTCTTTGTCATACTTGGAGAGGTGTGTGTATTAAAATATTTAGTCTATATAAAAGGAAAACAAATGTATCTTTTGTTAAGAGACTAAGATATTGCTTTCCTCTACGCTTTCCTTTCTCTTTTGACTTCAAAGGTTCATCCTAAAACCCCCTATCCAACTGTTCAGCTACTTCATGAAGACTGGAAACCAGTGTTCTCCAGAAGCGCTCCAAACATTGTGAAGTTGGATGGCAGTGAAGTGTGCAGAACCTCGTGTATTTTTGAAGGAATCATCTCTTCTTTCTGCTTGTATTTTGTCTTCAACCTTGCTTACCCAAAACATCTGAAGAGAACACCCTGATTTTTCTCCAAAAGTACATTGTGAAAATAGATGAGGGTGAGGACCGGCCTCTGCCAATCACAGTCACCAGACAAATAAACCTTCTGTATTGACCACCATGCCTCAGCCATATCAGTGCTCCAAGTGTGGCAGAAGAACCTTTAGTTTGATAAAGCTTATTCAGCACATAGGACTTATTCATTCCTATGATGTCAATTTTGACATAACTTGTGGACTCAGTGACTGCTGTTCTTCTGTTACACAAGTGTCATTATTTAATCCACTATGCAAGACTGATTGAAATGTTCGGCCCTCTACGTTTGTTATGGTGTATGAGATTTGAAAGTAAGCACCAGTATTTCAAAACGTTGTCCCGCAATTGTAGAAATTTTATGAACATTGCTACAACTTTGAGCAACAGACATCAGTTCAGACAGTGCTGGGAGTTTTCTAACAAAAGTTTACTTGGTGAATTTGAAAATGTTTTTGGAAAAAGTGTGACTACACCATTTTTGTCATTACCACTGGAACTGCAACAAGCACTGACAGTCTATTGTGGCTTTTCTGAAGTTGATAGTGCTAAGACCTAAGAAAGCTTTCCAGCGTGTGTCAGAAGTAATTGTGAACAGTGTCAAATACTGTGTAAGAGATGTGTTTGTCATTGATGTACTGCATTCAGAGAAGATTCCTCTGTTCTGGCAAATTAAGTACATATTTAATATTGACACAATGTGGGTCTTTTGTGGAAAAATTCTCATTCCTCTGTTATATGACAACCATTTTCATTCATACAGTGTTAGAGTTGATAGTGAATGGACGTTGCTAAAACCTGGACAGGAAATTGATGTTGCAGCTTATGACATACTCTGTTGATAACAGTCTGTATTTAAGAAGGTAATAAATGTGACAAGTATTTTTGACTTTGTATCTTCAATTTTTCAAATCTTGAGAGGAAAAATATAGGAAATCTGTGTGTAGATATTGAACATTTAGAAAGACATTTTTGTACTCCTTTTAAGGGTTCTTTTTTGTACTTTATACTAAGGGTACAACTTTGTCCTTTAAAGTACAGGTTTGACGTGTAAAAGGTACAAATTACAAGGGTACAAATCAGTACCCACAGTTTAGGGTACAGAACGGTACCTTAGAGGGTACCACCCCAGTGACAAGCCATTGTACCCCTATAGGTACATTTCTGTACTTTAATTTCTGAGTGTGTACACACAGAGATAGAGTTTGGAGCACATTATGGGGGTTTTATGATGGGGTCGCTCCTATAAAGCTGCCTGGAACTAACAAAGGGGTGAAGATTGTTTCAGAGGGACACCGGCCTCGTCTTCCCTTCTAGAAGTGCATGCTTAAATGAAGATGAATAAAGATGAATAAAGATTTTGTAAAAATTACTACTGAGTTCCGGTACCATCTCTGGATCCCTCGACGAATAAAAGAACCGGGGCAAAACTGATTTCGCAACAAGAGTTAGAGTAGCTTGAGCCAAACGGTGAAATACCTGGCGTAAAGTTTCCAAATGATCTTGCCATGTTTCAGTGTAAACTACTAGATCATCTAGGTAGGCACTGCAGTTGGACAGGCCACGGAGGACTTTATTTACCAGCCTCTGGAAGGTGGGGTTAGCATTACACATGCCGAAAGCCATGACTGTGTACTGTAGAAAATCATCAGGTGTAACAAAGGCAGAGATATATGCTTTTTATTTGTAATAACTGCAATCTCTCAGCTCATTTGCTTCAGCAAGAGGCTGCACTGGAGAGTGGACTTTGTCACATGTGAGCCACCCACATCAACAGGATGGGAACTCATGTGGAGTGCATGTCATAATGGTACTGAAAACTATAGCTTTAACCTATCTAAGTAATGTTTACATTTTTGTCTATTCAGTTTTTAAAGCTTTAGATGCAGGATGGTAAAATCTCAATTTTTTTTTGTAGATTGAGCCATTTCAGCAGCAAGGCTTTGCTTTGGCTGCTCTGTTATTTTTTCTCGGGGGGGTTAAAACAGACATTTTTTTGTTAATGGAAATTTTGCACAATTTGCCAATGTTTTTTTTTCTTCTTCTTCAATTATTAGTTTGCCCAATCTCTCATTGAGGGTAAAACACATGTGGAGGAGTACAACACTGAAATCCCAAAGCTCAGGTCCCAACTTTGCCACTACTTATTTTCCTCAATAGGTAAATATAAAATTAGCCGCCTTCTTTTTCTCTAACATTGGAAAATGTAACTTGTACTTAAACAAATTATATTTTGCAGATCGAACTAGGAAGTGCAGTCAGTGCTGGTGTGTAATTGCAGCCAAAGACCGGGTACGCTATGACATGTCCTTAGCCATATAGATTGTTTATATAATGGACTTTGTTCATTTGTTTTTTGTTTGTTTGTTTGTTTTTTAATTCACAGGTGCAGTGCCAGAAATGTGGTGCATACAAGCACATGCGTTGTTCAAAGTCTGTTTGTGGCATCTGTATCTTCTGTGAGAGTAAGTCACAATATAACTAAACAATGTCCAAAAATGTTCAAAGTGTAAGAATTTTCGTAATTTTGCCTTTAATTACACAGTCCTGGTGTGCAAAGTGGCCTTTTCAAGATCCAGTTTTTACACAAAACTATTTTAGACATAACTGTGTCGTGTAGTGGGGATTTCCCTTCACAATTAAATTGATATAGTGCTGTTTATATCATTCTTCTTTATGTAACAGCACAGTGCAGCACAGCAGAGGGAAAGGAGTTGTGGAGCATAGTAGGTGGCTGTACAGGAGGAGCAATAGAAGTAGCCAGCGAAGAATGTCATCAGGGAAAGCATCAGGCAGATGACAAAGGAAAAGTTCCTAAGGGAGAGGACATCTGCAGCAAACCGACAAGTAACAGTGAGATAGGAGGACTGACAGTCAGAGATGAAGGTACACAGACTGAAAGAGATGAAGGTACACAGACTGAAGACAAAGAAAAAGAAACAGAAGTATACGGCACAAGTCTGAGTACAGATAATGCTGCTGCTGCTGATGTTGACAGGATCGATGCAGATACAGAATTTCAAACTGATTCAGAAGGAACTAGTACAGTTTACAGAGTGCATGGTCGCTTATCTGTACCAAGCTCAAAAAAGAAAACCTACACAATAACAGAAGACGAGATCAAGCGCAGAATCCAAGCAGAGAACATGTCAGTTCATGTTTTCAGAGGTTTGATTGGTGTAGGTATACATTTCATGATTTTGATGTCACCTGAAATAAATCCAGGTTACTCGTATCAATGAAGTGACAATGTGGCTGGAAATTGTGCATTTGCTGCAACATATACACAATTACACCATGTAAACAAAAGCATTTAACTTTGTGTGTGTGTGTGTGTGTGTGTGTGTGTGTGTGTGTGTGTCTCTCTCTGCTCTTTTGGTGTTTGCACTTTTTCTTTTTTAGGGCCGTAAAGCCAAACTGCCCGCCATGATTCTTGACAGGCCTAAGAAGGCCAAAACTAAAGTAACGGTGTTTAGTGTTCTGAGTGAAGAGGAGGCTGGGGAGCTAGCCCTCGGGTTTGCTGGAAGATTGGCCTGCGATGTCACAAGAGACATGGTCTGTAAAGGCATCGACCATTCAAGTGCTGATGTGACAAAGTAAGTTAGTAGAATAATATGAAAATTGTATCTTTTTTTTGTATTATTTGTCATTTCCCCATATTTGGGTTATTGGTGTAATATTGTTAATCTTACTTTCTAATAACAGACAGACTCTTCACAAAATCCAACACAACCTTAAACAGGAACTGACTGATTCCTCAACTTTCAGTTTGCTGACACACACCTTTGGCCCTGCTGCACTGGATTCTGTCATTTCTTTCCTGTGTGAAAAACTGGATCTTGTCTCTTAAATAATAAAACCTTTTGTGACTTTTGTTTGTTCTGTAAATCAGAATCTTGAAAATTGTTCACTGTTGTTTTAAGTTTGTATTAAGTTAACTATTTGGTAAAAATGTTTTGTTCCTAATCCAAACAGCATAATGACTGTTCTAACACATATCTTAAAAATGCTACAAAGAAAGAAAATTATCACATATGTTTCAATATGAATGTAATTGTGTCACACTCGGTTTGTAGTAGCTTTCCTGTTTTATTTTGTGAGTTTTGGTATGTTTACACTGTTGTCATTTTTATTTCCCTTGTGTTCGTCTTCCCTTCAGTCAGTCTTTATTTCAAAATCCCGCTTTTCCCAATGGCCTATTTATTTCATAATGCGACTTTTCAGCAGAATGACTTTGCCTGTCAATCAAGAAAGACAGGGCGGAGCCAGTTGTGTGATTGGTTGCTCCTTTGCTCAGACATAAGTAAGCACATGAAGTGTCGATTTAGGTCCAATGGTGCAGTGCGTCTCCTACCTATGTTTATACCTATGTAAACTTTTATACACTAGTTTTTACCTGTCTTGTTTCAGAAAGGTTTAAAAGGGTAATGTCCACATTTTATAATTTTTGAATTCAACATATTTTATTAAAGTAATTGAGCTTGAACACAGAAAAAACTGAATCAAATAATCATAAAATCAAATCACTTGCACTATACTGAAGTCTAATCTACTCTGAGCTAATGCTGGTTTCCAACACTAATGATCGGGTGAAGGAGAGAGATGAGGGTGTGCACGGCCACTGGTGCTCTTATCCCTGTTCTGTGTGATACAATCCAACAGGAAAGCAGTCAAACCCTTGGACATTAGCGAAGTTAACGTTCACAAATATATACACACAGAGGAACTCTGAGCCCCAATGTCAGCATTAGCACAAACATGCCACTTCATACCAAATCTCAGTGTGAGGTCAGGTATTAGTCTCATTCCATTACTCTGGCTATATTTTCTTACTCATCATTACTATTAAACTTATACTTAGTCATACTCTAAATTACAATTTAGGATGATTAACTATTAACAAAATCACACCCCGATAACTCTGTTATTACACTTTGTATTTAATCATAAAAAGGCTGGATGTTGAAACCTTTTACTTCTATTTTGTATGAGCCAGGGGTCCTCAACAGCTGATACTCTATGTCCAAAAAGTGACAGGTACCGTTTTATGGAGCAAAAAACTTAAGAGCGCATATTTTATAAATAATACCAACAATTACAAATGCAGATCTTTAATAGTAATAAGTAATCCTTTATTTATGATACATAGCAATATAAAAATAGCAACATATGAAAATATTACAATGGGCACAGATGAATTTGTATCAAAAACAGCAACCAAGCCAAAGTAATGAATAACACACATAAATAACAACTGCTTGAGAGAGACCAAACAATTTCTTTTCATCTGTTCCTTGGCATAAAGTTAAGACAGCTATTCAGCTTTAGGTTTCAGTAAACAGAGGTAATGGATGCAGTCCCTTTGAAATTTCTACACAAAAGTCTACTTGTGCATATACTTAGCTTTAACTCTTCTCTTTTTTGTTTTGTATTCCAAAAGGTTTTCATTTTCTCCAGAGGATGTCTCCCTTTCAGTGGTTATCGATTGTTCACATTCATTTTCACAGACTGTTGGAATGTCGATGCTGGCCGAACGTTTCTTGCTAGAATGCAATGGCCTAATTTTGCGTGCATTATCTGTCGTCTTTATTTCGTACTGACATATACCTTTGCCTACTTCTTGTTTCGTTTTTAAGACATTTGTATGCAGTTCATCTATCATTGCAGTAATGCCCTCTGGAATAAATGCCCACTGTTTAACTGTGTCTAAAACAGCATTTAGTTTTCCAACCGCGTCTTCTGTGCATTTTTTGTCTGTGCTTTCAACTACAGGAGTGTCATTCAAAGTTGATAAAGGACTTTTCAGAGAGTTTTTCATTTGTTTAAAATGGCTACAAGCCACCTTCAGGCAAGCACATGTGTTATAGTGAGAGAACGTACAACAAGTGCACTGAAGTGTTTCAGCCGATGCAAAAAAAACACAGATTTCCAAACAAACTTGGCATTTTTATCACTTTCAAGTCCTCACAGTGTACAAAGTAATGCCTTTCTTTCACTGTCAAAGGAGTTTGCAAAGAAAAGCGTCTGGACTTCTTTAAGTTGCTTGAAGACGTTTCACCTCTCATCCGAGAAGCTTCTTCAGTTCTAAGGTCAAATGGCCGAGAGTCCCAGATTTAAACCCAGTGGGAGTATCCCCCCAAGGAGGGACAAAGGGCCCCCTGGTGATCCTCTAATCACATGCGCCAAGGTGTGAAAGCGGGTGTGGGACCTAATCAGCCAAGGTTTCGGGTGAGCTCATCCTCGCTTTCTTTCACTGCAATTCTTGCCAAGGTAGAAATGTCTGTTTCCATGTTTGGATAGATGTCATTGTCAACCTCTGCTAATTTTGCAAGTAACACTAGATGCTTGCAAAGAAGTCCTCGTAAGCCATATGTACAGTTGCAGTAGGACTCAACAGGGCAGACATCATACACTATGTCTTCTCTTGACTCAGATGGGACTTGATATGCATTAACTCCATGGCTGTTCTTGACTGTAATTTTAAGAGCCCAACCACTTTCCATCAGTCTTGAAGCAGAGTCTGAAACTTGAGACAAGGTGTCAGCAAACCTGTTTTTCATGCGGCCCACATCTTGCAGGGTTTTTATGACTGAGAAGTAGTCGTCGGCCTTCCCTAGGAGCACTTCAATTAGATCATCCAGATGCCTATTCTTGTAGCCAGATAAAAACTGGTATTTCAGGCGGTGGAAAAATCGGAAAAAAAGTTATTTGAAATGATTAGTAACTGTAATTGAAGGAATTTAAAGTTTAAATCAAGAGTGTATTATTAAAAAAAATTTTGAATACCTATTGCACACATGTCTTTTATAAAGGAATGCTCTGTGCCGGTTTAGCTGGTTTAGGCAAATCCACCTACTCTGTTTTTTGTTGTGAGAACATAAAAAACACTGCTAGAATTTAAAGGATTCGCCTAAAAGCTGTTCTGGCAATGACACAAAGAACCTACTTAGTTTAGCCTCTTGGATTAATGCATAATATCTTTTTTTCAGCAATAAAACTGAATAAGGTCAAAATAATAAATCATACCTTTCAATCACATTGTTTGTTTCAGAACGAGCGTGACTGAAGTGACGGCCGTAGTCACACCACATGTGGCCAATGCCTTCCCAGTGCTTCTGAAAATACTGGCACACCAAAGGTTATTGCTTAAATGTCTGGCAAAACTCTGCTGATGTGGCTTTAAAGTCTTCCTCCTAAGAGAATTGGATGCAACAGAATATATTTCAATCCATTTAACAGACCTATTGAAATCTTTAATATTATGTATTGAAGCCCTTTTCCTTTTACTGAATAACGTTAAGAATTTTAAGTTATTAATAATATGTCGTGTTTTTGTATTAAGAAGCAATTATTTCTTCCCTTACAATGGATAAGAAGGAACACTAAACCTATAAGCATATTTGGTTTCAGCATCTGTCTGTGAAAGAATCCCACTCACAAGTTCTACTGCACTGTGGGCGACACAATGATGGTCTGCACAGCTTAAGTACTTGTTTTGATAAGCAAGATAAGAAGCCAGTTTTCAAAATCATTTCAAAAATCTATTTTGTATCTCTCTGTAACTTTTTTTAGCAACTGAAAGTTATTATGCTCTTGGTGCAATCAAGAAATCAAAATGTGAAATAGACAAATTACACTTACAGATGTGCAAGCTTTCAGCTTACAAAACAAAGAAATGATTTCATTTCTCTTTTGGGTGTTAGAAAGCCCATGGACCCCGGACTCTGATTTTGAAAGCCATCAATTAACAGCCTGTTAATGTAAGAGAAAAAAAGTTAATCTGGAGAGACAGAGGAGCAGCTGTACAAAAAGCATAAAAGAAAGCTGACGTCCAAAAATAACTTTGTCACTCACTGGACAAGAGGAACTGTGCATTACAGAAATCAACCAGACAAACATATTTTTAAATGTCAAAAAGAGCTTTGGGAAGCAGCCACCAGAAGATGAGTGCACTGTGGTCTTAAATGGATGGACATAGTCACTCAACATTTTATCCCTTTATATTCATTAACCTGAGTAGGTGAATATCACAATGAGGCAAATCATAACAACAGGACCCTGTTGTAAAAATGTGTTTCAGGTGCATCTTAGACAACGTGAAAAGAAAACAATGTGGTTTACCTGCAAGACATGGTACCAGTATAGAAGGATAGCTGACTCTGGAAAAACCTTCTGCAAAGCATTTATTTCCGCAAAGTCTTTGTCAACCATAAATGTTCTACGGGAAAAAAGAAAACACTAAATGAGATTAAACAGTATGAAAATGTTTTTGCTATCTCAAAGCACCACTTCAATGCCAAATTAAACATTTCAACTCTCAAGTAGATATATAAAATACTGCATACAGCCTGAAGGAATAACTTTAACAACTAGAAAGGAAGGTTTTTTGCAGCCCATGCTGCAGCTATAGCATTAGATTCTGGCATATTATAACTTTTTTGAAAAGGAATTATTTCAAAATTAATAGCTGTCAATGTGATATTTCCCTCGGTGAAGTTGGGAAATGCTCACAAACTATTCCAAGAACAGTTTCCAGGGTTTTCTGACTTTCGTTGCTGACAATAGCATAGGCCACAGGGACTCCACGCCCATGATCATCTCTTACAACAAGTGTGAATAAGGGAAATGAATACTGGTTAACACAGTGTGTGGTGTCAACAAATACTAACTGTTTTGCAGAGTTCTCCATGTTTGATTTCATTACAGGTGTCTGCAAAACAATCATTAGTTCTTGGTCAGATGTGTATGGTTGATAGAAGAGAACATGTTCTTGATGTTTTCCATTAAGTAAGGTATGTACACTTTGACTGTCTCCACAGTTAAAGTGCTTCTTCCTCATCATGCAGGTTCTAACACTGTCAATGTCACGTGGTGTGACAAAATGCTCTCTGTTGTGAAGATCTCTGTGTCCATGTTCTTTGGCCCATTTATGACATTCGGTTAGTATGATGGCTGGCTTAGTTCCAAGGGAAAGCAGTTCCTCAATCTTCCTCCTCAAATCACTGGAAATATTGTTGAAATGTGCGTCTTTTGGGTCCGAAGAATCATGCCCATCATACTTATCATATGTACGCTGCACGGTGACTGTGTGGTCTTTCCAACATTTGAGTACTTTAAATGAAACATAGGCCTTACAGCCCACTGCTCTGTAGCTGTTCCGACTTTTTTTTCCAGCTCTGATGCAGTTGAATTTGTAATAGTCTCTCTTCCTGTCTTTACCTGAGGCCACATTTAAACATTTATAATGTCCATGAAGGGTTAATGAGTTCAATTTTTCTAACACAACACTAAATGGGTCCTCCTGGCATTGTGACACATGCACACAAAGTTGTGTATCTTTTCCAGTTCTTTTTTTTTTCGTCATTCAGGACACTTCTTCTAATTATATCGTCCATTTCTGGTGGAAAAATAACAAAGGTTTAATTAGTCAATAATCATTAATTCATTTTAACTTGTTTTGGGTTTTTTCGCAATACAATGTAAATATTAAATATAATATTAAAACAATATATGTATAATATAAAACAAACAGGGGCTAAAAGAAATGCCTAAACTTTCATATGGTATGTCTCTGGCAACTTTAACACAATGTCCCAGGGACGACATTTACACGGTGTCCCAGGGACAACATTTACACGGTGTCGCAGGGACACGGTGTTCCAGGGACAACATTTACACGGTGTCGCAGGGACACGGTGTTCCAGGGACAACATTTACACGATGTCCCAGGGACAACATTAACACGATGTTCCAGGGACAACATTTACACGATGTCCCAGGGACAACATTGTAAATTTCTGGATTACTGTTAATCTCCATAGAATCAAGAACTATGGAGTTCACTTTTAAAATCAAATCACTTTTATTGTCACATCACATGTGCAGGTACACTGGTACAGCACATGTGAGTGAAATTCATGTGAGTGAACTCTGTGTCAAATACTGAGCTTCAGTAAAGATTCAAGTTGCAGTTATTTATATTTCCTATCACCTTAAATCTTCACTCAAAGACAAGTATCTCTGACAGTGTATATATAGATGTATTATATATAAGAGACAAATGTTGTTCCTTCAGTATGTTGGCATTACTAAATTTGGCTCAATGCTTATATATGTAAAAAGCAAATGTATGAGCTGTGATAACTGTTTCTGATAGAATGAAGATCAGACTGATATATGAAATATTCCTTTATTGGGTGATAAAATCAGACCATGTCATAACTGCTTTAAGTCACACAGAATAGATATCAGAGCCTTAAACAGGCTGACTTCTGCTAAATGGGTCAAATTGGGCAGAAAGTGTACAAACACATAACATCCTTATAGAATATGATGTAACACTATAGATCAACTTACCTCAGAATATATAAAGCATATAAACAATTACAGCAATATGATGCAACAAACACAGCAGTGCTACTAATCACAAATACTCAAAGCTTCATAGAACTGAAACAAACATTTATTTTTAGCTCCACTCTGCTGCTGATACATACTTTAGGTTTCTGAATATGAAACTTGTTGCTGCCTTTCATAGTGTGTAACTTGAAGGCCCTGAGTACTTTCTCCCACACTGAAAACACTGGAATGATAAAATTATTTGAACATTACCTAATAAGACTGATTCAGGACAGACAATTAGTTATGTTAAACTTTCCTAGCAGTCCTTCATAAACAGGGAACAGTCTGTCTATTCTCTCCATCTGTCAGCTGCTGCTGGCTCTTCCTCCTCCTCCTCTTCCTCACACACTGCTGAGTTTGTCCTGGTGGATCATCAGGGGTGCAAAGCCTCACAGATGATGTGCAGCAGTGGGTCCCTCAGTCTGTCCTCACTCTGGACACTTGCAGTTGTCACACATGGAAATCAAATGTGTGATAATGTTCTGTTTTCAATATGTTCATATGCTAATGAGACAAATAAGTGTAAAGTGTATTTCTATTGTTATACATTGAAAAATTGTGAATCTTTTATTTTGACATCTGATAGACAGGAAGGCTTTTATTTTGACATGTGCATAGACAGGAAGCAGGAAATGCAGAGAACAGTGGGAAAGCATGGCTACACCTGTGTAATCATTCATGTGGAATCCAAAGCAATCCTTCAAAGGAGTCCTTCAGAAAGCAATAGTCGTAAGTTCTGTCAGTTCTGTGTATATTAAGCAATTAATAATATGGTGTTTTGAGACATTATTTTGTACCTTCTTTGAAGTGCAGTTAAAGGGTGTAGCTTCTGAGCTAATGATACAAGTGTACGCTCACCCACTACCTGCTTGTTTTTCTTTGTAGTAATATCAGTTTGCATATCTACAGTATACTTATTTCATAGTCTCCTGTGTAAGTGCCTGAATATATTTACCTGCTGATTATATGACAATTGATTAAGAGTTTTGTATCATGTGTTTTTCTAGTTTCACTCCAGTTCAATGATGTCAGTGCAAGATGATTGCTATGTTTGGAGTCATTAAAGGAGCAAGTACGCTCACCTTCCTGGCTCTTGAAAAGGAGTTTGGCTGGCTGTTTATCTATGTTCACACTCAGGGAGTTTAACACATAGAGAGAACAGTACAGATAAGCTGCAGGATTCAAACACAAGTGTAACTTATAAATACATGTTCATACTTTTATTCCACAATCAGAGAGAAAGAAACAGAGAGAGAGAGTGCAGGACAGACAGACAGGTGACAGTCTCAGGTGTACACACTGCTACAAAACAGCACAAGAGAAGGAGGATGTAGTGTTTGTGTGATTACGAGTGCTAAACAAGAAGAGTTCCCAGATGGTCCAGTGGACACATGTGTGACTCCTGTGATTAAAGCATCTTTCTTTCAGCTTAACGAGTGAACCGTCAGCTCGTTCAAACACACGTTAAAGTCCGTTTGGCTCGACACCACCGAACACAGGCAGCAATATAACATAGCTAACATTAACAGTGCAGTGAATCCTGCTTGTGCCGTGATACTCAGGACTGCAAACCGAGCAGCATCACTGACTTTCAGCTTGTTGTGTTTGTGGATATATGACTGACTTTAATTATCCATAAAATCACCACATTCTCTGTAAGATTAAGGTTGACTACTGAACGGCGTATATTTTAAAGTAAAGGCTTTATAACCAAGTAACCGCTGAAAGTACAAACATCACTAATGTCACATAACTTTGCCGACATGTGGCCAATAATGTTTTAATGTTCTTCATTATTAAACATTTGCACATAAATAAGTGACATATTATTCAGTACTTACTTTTAAAAGTTTACTCTTCGTCCACCCCGCTTCAGCCATCCGCCGTTTTTTTTGTTCTGAGAAAAATATCCACACCCACTACAGCACTATGTATTGTGGGATAGGTTGGGTCACGAAGTCTACACCGGACCCATCCTTCAAATCTCGGGAAATGAAGGGCGCATTTGTTGACCGCATTTGGAGGACTCCGAAGCATGCAGTCCTGTGTTCAGCGTCGAGTTGTTAATGTTGGTTTCCCACTTATGCTGTCTTTCCCTGTGCGTTCTGAGTTTACTCCAGTTTAGTTTTGTTCTGTTTGTGTATCACTTCTGAGCATCATATTTGACATCAATAAAGCAGTTTTGAGCTCACCTTTTGCCTTTGAGTCCAGCGTTTGGGTCCTCTTCTCCTGCCTGCACACTGCACACCGTGACATACATAGTAATGAAAATAACAATTTACTAACTTTTATGCAACATTAATTAATTAATTTTTTCAAGTCTGCCTTACAATTATTGTTCACTTTGAGTTCTGAATTCATGACCAAAATCATCCACCATACGTTCAGCTTTCACCCACATGTGACTATTTCCTGTGAGCGTCAGGCTAGTCTTGATCCACCCATCATTTCTATACATTTTCTAAGGAAAATTGGGAAATAGGTGCAGTAAATTACTAAAACGTGCAAACTTACATAGAAATATGAAGCAAAAGCTGAGTACCGTTCTAACGAGCGTGAACGTCAATATTCTCCAACACAGTTATTTCTTGAAGTAGTCTTCAGGAATAGTTCTCCAGGCTTCTTGAAGGACATTCAAAGCTCTTCTTTGGATATTGGCTGCCTTTGGAGGCTGTTACAACCTCCTCTGCTAGGCGTCAGGGGAGGAGTAACATACACACGCCCCCAACACAAAACTGAGTAAAGAAAGGTTTTAATTCCAAACTGTAAACAGAAAACCAACAGGGCTGTTCAACAGACCACTGGGCAAACAATTATTATATAAAGACAAAAAAAAGACAAGAGTAAAAGCTAAAGGTTAACTAAGGCAAGCTGGCAACACACAAAATAAAAGCTAAGGGTTAACTAAGGTGAGCCAGCATCACAAAAATTCTACTCACAGCCAGCTAGCAGCTCAAAGCTCTACTCTGGCTAAGTTCAAGCACGCACCAAGGTTTGACAAGTTCAACAAAGATTGAAGAGGGAGGCACGAAGGGCAAACTGCATGTTCAGTCCTAAGCAGCAGCCACTGAGTGAAGGACCTCCAGCCTTTTGTAGCCACAGGTGGGCACGATCAGCCACTGATTGCCTCTTGGAGCATCACGGGATCCCCGGGCAGCCAATCGTCCGTGAGTCCTGGAACACTGTGATTTCCATAGAGGAAGGCGGGGCCACCTGAGGCCAGAGGCTGTAACACCCCTCCCCTTAAAATACCAACTATGTTGGGCAGAAGCAGACAGAATGAACAAAAACAAAGAACAAACACAGCAACACATGTTTACATCCGGGACAGACCATCAGCTAAAACATTTTCAGACCCCTTTTTGTGGTGAATACTTAAGTTGTATTCCTGCAACAACAGAGCCCAGCGCATGAGGCGCTGGTTATGATTAAACATGCGAGCAAGGAACACGACTGGGTTGTGGTCGGTGTACACAACAAGAGGTAACATGCTGGACCCCAGGTATACGTGAAAGTGCTGAAGAGCCAACAACAAAGCCAGGGTCTCCTTTTCAATAGTGGAGTAGTTTAACTGATTTTTATTGAACTTGCGGGAAAAGTAGCAAACGGGGTGGTCCAAACCCTGCAAGTCTTCTTGCAACAGCACTGCCCCAGCCCCGACAGCACTGGCATCAACCTCAAGTTTGAATGGTCGCGTCAAATCAGGTGCAGCTAACACAGGAGTGTGGCAGAGGAGTGCTTTTGCACTCTCAAAAGCATCTTGACACTCACTTGACCATATAAACTCAACCTTTGGGCTGAGTAGGTCAGTCAATGGCTTGGCTACAGAGGAGAAATTTTTACAAAAGTTTCTGTAGTAGCCCACCATCCCTAGAAACCTACGCAACTCACGCCTGGTGGTAGGTGTGGGAAACTCTTTAATCACTGCCACTTTGGCATCAATGGGCTGGACCTGTCCACGTCCCACTTCCCTGCCTAAGTACGTCACTGTAGCTTTGGCAAACTCACACTTAGCTAAGTTGAGAGTGTAGGAATGTTTAGTTTGTTTTAGAGTTTAGAAATGTGTTAAGATAGAATGTAGAATTATGGTAGAGACACTGACACTGCCCTGGATATAAATAAAGGCCTGACTGTGTCATGAACTTAGGAGTAGATCTTAGGAGACCCTCCCCAGTTGAACTGTGAAAGTAAGACAAAAAGGAGTTAATGCTGAGTGGAAATTCCCCAGAGGATACCTGTGTGGGGGTCTCAACATTTGTAACTTGATAACTGTGGTCTGGAAGAGAGGGGGTTTTTATGACCCCTAGGGAGTCACGTACCAGAGACACACATAGTGCTTAAACTGTTACACTCACACATCCACATGCACACTCACTCACGTGCACTCACACATACACACAGGTACGCGCACACACAGGCACTCACGTGCTCGTGCATACACACAGAGATAGAGTTTGGAGCACATTATGGGGGTTTTATGATGGGGTCGCTCCTATAAAGCTGCCTGGAACTAACAAAGGGGTGAAGATTGTTTCAGAGGGACACCGGCCTCGTCTTCCCTTCTAGAAGTGCATGCTTAAATGAAGATGAATAAAGATGAATAAAGATTTTGTAAAAATTACTACTGAGTTCCGGTGCCATCTCTGGATCCCTCGACGAATAAAAGAACCGGGGCAAAACTGATTTCGCAACAGTTTTGGTGCCGAAACCCTGGGATTCGCTCGAGGCCCAGAGAGGATGAATTGGCAGAGCTGAGATCGTGAAACGAGGCGAACAGAGAGCTAGCTCATCATGAAGCTAGAGACACCGGCAACCGTAGTCAATTGTCTTCCAGGGGCCAGAGCAGGCGACATTGAAGGAAATTTAAAACTGCTGGCTAAGGGTAAACGTAAATACAGTAAGATCATAATTCACGTCGGCAGTAATGACACCCGGTTACGCCAATCGGAGGTCACTAAAATCAATATTGAATCGGTGTGTAACTTTGCCAAAACAATGTCGGACTCTGTAGTTTTCTCTGGTCCCCTCCCCAATCAGACCAGGAGTGACATGTTTAGCCGCATGTTCTCCTTAAATTGCTGGCTGTCTGAGTGGTGTCCCAGAAACGATGTGGGCTTCATAGATAATTGGCAAACCTTCTGGAGGAAACCTGGTCTTGTTAGGAGAGATGGCATCCATCCCACTTTGGATGGAGCAGCTCTCATTTCTAGAAATATGGACCAATTTATTAAACCCCCCAAAATATGACTATCCAGAGTTGGGACCAGGAAGCAGAGTTGCAGTCTTACACGCCTCTCTGCAGCTTCTCTCCTCCTGCTACCCCCCCAAAAACCCATCTCCATTGAGACTGTGTCAGCTCCTAAAAAGACAAAAAAAACCAAACTAAAAACCAGCAATAAACAACTTAAACATAAAAAAATCACAAAGAAAGAACAATACAGTATCCACATCTGAACCAAAGAGTAAAACAGTGAAATGTGGATTATTAAATATGTAATGGGGAAGGCTTTAGGACCCAGGGGACCCAATGGAGGATATAAAAGAGGAAGTAGCAGCAGGTGCTCTTCATTCCCACTGACGAGCGGCTGTGAACAATGGTTGTGTGAGTAGGTGAAGAGCCTGAGAAGTTTTAATTGTCTGCTACACAAACAGTTGTTTTAAACCTCTACAGCAGAGGTGCGAGGTACAGGCTGTTTTTCTTTTAGTTCTTTTTTTACATTTGTTGAAATGTATTTGATGTTTATTGTATTTTATGTTTTTAGTAGTGATTTTTAGAAGACAAGCCAAGATAAGCCAGGTGTGCAGCAAACACAGTTGTCTGCTGGAGGTATGTTAACTTAATATATTTGACATTAAAAAAAGTATATTTATGCACTATAATCTAATTTATATTGTATTGCCTCCTGCAGGACAGGCTGCACATGTGAATTTGTCACTGTTTTTTCCTCCTCTCCTCTAACACTCTTACTAAAATAAACAGGGCCACCCGAAAATAAAAAACAAAACACTGTAACTGATATGACCTGGATCCTGTCGACAACGCCAAATAATGTAGCGGGTAAAAGCCACCGAGTGTTCGCTAAGGGCCTCTATACGACTTGTGCAAACTTTCAGGCCCAAAGCTCTTACAGGAACGAGCCCAGAATAAACGGGACAAGAGGGTCAATATCAGTCAAATATGTCAAAATTTATTATTTTAAAAGAAAACACAAGGGGTTTGTAAAAGGCCTAAAACATCAAAATAGAGAAAAAGTCACTAACGACTGCAGTATAGTTTTATTGGTGCAACCTGCCAGCAATGCAGCTATCACCTGAGGGCTTGCTCTACCCCGGTGGTCCCAGATGCTCGTTACTTTAAAAGAAAGAAATCCACCCCAAATAAATACGAGCCCAACCGAACACTTATCGCATGCACTAAGTGTTTTAGTCCAGGCAATCATCGGTGGCACTAAAATCACTCTTAATAAAACTTGTTCACAGCAAATCCACACGGAGCACCTCTAAAAGACCTAATTCCCCTAAGGTAAGAGCCCAGCTCAGGGATTGCACGTTGCCCGACTAATATTGCACCAGCCCAGTAGAAATAAAAACAAACCCAGCATAAAAAACAAACAGTTTTAAAAGGTGACCCTACTAAAACCATAAATGCAACAAAAAGAGGAGGAGGAAAAAAACAGTGACAAATTCACATGTGCAGCCTGTCCTGCAGGAGGCAATACAATATAAATTAGATTATAGTGCATAAATATACTTTTTTTAATGTCAAATATATTAAGTTAACATACCTCCAGCAGACAACTGTGTTTGCTGCACACCTGGCTTATCTTGGCTTGTCTTCTAAAAATCACTACTAAAAACATAAAATACAATAAACATCAAATACATTTCAACAAATGTAAAAAAAGAACTAAAAGAAAAACAGCCTGTACCTCGAACCTCTGCTGTAGAGGTTTAAAACAACTGTTTGTGTAGCAGACAATTAAAACTTCTCAGGCTCTTCACCTACTCACACAACCATTGTTCACAGCCGCTCGTCAGTGGGAATGAAGAGCACCTGCTGCTACTTCCTCTTTTATATCCTCCATTGGGTCCCCTGGGTCCTAAAGCCTTCCCCATTACAATTGCCCCCGTTTTGAAAGGTCACCGTCCCGGTGACCACTTACTGCCAGGGCCTAAATACATTTTGGGGCAAAACATTATGGACAAAAGAGCTCTGTGAATCACTAGTGAGAACAGCAACAGTCTGATTTACTGACCGTGGGAGATTAAAGGGGTTAGAATGCTTTCCTGCTGTACTACTTTTAGGCCGCCCCTGAACTGTTCCTGAGTCTTGCTCTAAAACATTCTCCCTATTATCAATCCCACTTTCCTCTGCCTGTTCTGGAACTATGGACACAGGGTTCAAGTTGCTCGAGTCTATGCTCCTAGTTTCACTAGCAGGCTCTGGAACAGATACCGAAGGGAGCTGATCTTGGGGTTGGTGTGGAACAAGGGCGAGTACAACTCCATCAGCCTCACTGTCATCATCTGGTGTATCTGATGTTGACTGCCGGGGTGACTCAACTACCAGCCCTGGGTCAGAGGGAGGATATTCGTCTGGAGCAGGTGCTACAATACCTGAGGGTATTACTCTCAACTCTGCCCGATTTAAGTTCTTGTCTGGACCTGAACGATCTCTAGGGCGTATTTTGTAAACCCTGCCATCTTTGTCCATACTCTGCACAACAACATACACCATAGGATCCCAGGCATCGTGGATCTTATGGCGGCCTAAAGGATGACTTTTCCGATAAACCAGAGTACCTGGGGAGAGAAGGGAAGTAACTGTTGGCTGAAAATGTTTATTTCTCCTCTCTGCAGCTTGTTGGAGTTGTTCTTTCGCATGCACATAAACTGAACTTAGACGTTGTTTATGCTCCTCTACCCACTCCTGCGCAGATCTAGACATAGGTTCCGACTGGGAGGCCCCCAGTAAGAAGTCAACGGGCAACTGGGGCTTCTGACCAAACATAAGCTCATAAGGTGAAAAGCCGGTGGACTGTGGTATTATAAGCATACAATACCTGTGGCAAGTATTGGGGCCACTTTCTTTTCTTATCAGGAGGGAGCGTGCGCAACAGATCATGGAGTGTTCTGTTAAATCTCTCACATTGTCCATTGCCCTCAGGATGATATGGTGTGGTCCTGCTTTTGTCTATGCCATACAGGTGGCACAGACGTTTCAGCAAGTCTCCCTCAAAGCTCTTTCCCTGATCACTATGGATACGCTTAGGGACCCCATAGATATAAAACCATTTTTCAGTTAATACCCGTGCCACTGTACTTGCCCGTTGATCTACTGTAGGGTATGCTTGAGA
Organism: Oreochromis niloticus; assembly: GCF_001858045.2. Classification (NCBI taxonomy): domain Eukaryota; kingdom Metazoa; phylum Chordata; class Actinopteri; order Cichliformes; family Cichlidae; genus Oreochromis; species Oreochromis niloticus. The sequence goes on from NW_020328328.1 coordinate 39,633, forward strand.
GAACTTTGAAAATACGTCGGTGACCACAAGTACATTCTCACGCCCATCACTAGACTTGTCCAAAACACTGAAATCAATGGCGATGATTTCCAGGGGTTTAGAAGCCACCAGTCCCCCCCTGAATGTACGAACTTTTGGTTTCACAGCCTTTGCCAAGACACAACGATCGCACTCCTGACAATATTTCTCAATGTCACGTGCCATAAAGGGCCAAAAACACCTTTCTCTCACCAGGCTGGTAGTGCGTCCAATGCCTTGATGCCCATGATCATCATGTAAACTTCTCAGGACCTCTGTTTGCAAGCACTGGGGTAGCAACAGTTGAAACAAAACTTGGCCATCACCAGGTGTCTGAACTTGACGATACAAGACACCTTCCTTCAACTTGATTCTGGGCCACTGTTGCACCAACTTTCTCACTCCCTTACTTACGTTACCCATTTCCTGCTTGGTAGGCAGCCTCCCTCTTTCCCAATACTGTGAAAAAGGGCCAATTACCGGGTCAGCAGCTTGAAGGGATATTAGATCAGCTTTAGGTCGGGATGGAAAGGCAGCTATGGCTCTACACGTAGCGGCAACAGCATTTCCCAGTTGTCCTACATCTGTCTGATCTTGCACTTCCTGTGGAACCTTCAACCCTGGAAGCAGGCCAGATGGACTCTGTGGATGCAGTTGCCGTGACAAAGCATCAGCGTTGCGATTGCTGGGACCTAGCCTATATTTGATCTCAAAGTTGAACACAGCTAGTTCTGAGGCCCATCGCTGCTCTACGGCTCCCAATTTAGCAGTCTGCAAATAGCTAAGGAGATTGTTATCTGTGAACACAACAAACTTATTTCCCAACAAATATTCACGGAATTTTTGAGTGACAGCCCATTTTAGTGCCAAGAATTCCAACTTCCTAGAGCTATAATTGGACATATTCCTTTCACTAGGTCGCAGGCCCCGGCTAGCAAAAGCAACTGGCCGTCTCTTTCCTTCTTGCTCCTGAGATAAAACTGCCCCTAAACCTGCCTGGCTAGCATCTATCTCAAGGACAAAAGGTTTAGCAAAATCTGCATATGCCAATACTGGGGCACTAACCAGCAGCCTTTTTAGTGTTTGGAATGCATTCTCACATTCCTCACTCCAAAGATGACACATTGCCCCACTGGCACCACTTCTACGTTTTTTCTTGGTACCTCCCAACTCGCCCACCAGCCGGTGGAGCGGGGCAGCATACTTGGCAAAACCTTTAACAAAACGCCGATAGTATGAGGCAAATCCCAAAAATGACTGTAGCTCTGTACAAGTAGTTGGTCGTGCCCACTCAGCCACTGCACTAATCTTAGAAGGGTCAGTTGCCACCCCAGAAGCAGATATTACATGCCCGAGGTATTGAACCTCCGGCTGGAAAAAGTGACACTTCTCCAGCTTCAACTTTAGATTGTGCTCTTTGAGGCGTGTTAAGACCAGGTCAAGATGCTCCAGATGCTGCTCAAAGGAGGATGAAAATACAACAATATCATCCAGGTACAATAAAAGGGACTGGAAACTTTGATCCCCAAAAATCCGCTCCATTAGCCTTTGAAAGGTGCTAGGGGCATTACAGAGCCCAAATGGCATTCGATTGAATTCAAAAAGACCAAAAGGGGTACAGAAAGCAGTCTTAGCTTTGTCCTTCTCAGCCACTGGTACTTGATTATACCCACTTGCAAGGTCCAATGTAGAGAACCACTGTGCTCCCGTCAGGGCATCTAATGACTCCTCAATACGGGGTAATGGGTAAGCATCTTTCCGTGTCTTGGCATTAAGCAAACGGTAATCGACGCACAGCCTAATCTCTCCATTTTTCTTGAAAACCACAACAATCGGAGACGAATAAGGGCTACTGCTTGGACGCACTACCCCCCGATCCAACAAATCTTTAATATGGGCTTTCACTTGTTCATACTGAGAGGGTGGAAGTCGGCGATACCTCTGTCGCACTGGGGCATCATCCATTAAAGGGATCTCATGTTCCACCAATGTGGTACATCCTAAATCTCCCTCCCCATGGCTGAAAACTGAGCAATGCTTCTGCAAAAGTGACACTCCCTGTTGTGACTGTTCATTGGTTAAGTTAGGCCATGAGAGCTTGGAAAAATCAAGGGGCAGATGCGCCTGTACAGTCACTTCGTGCATCATTATCTGCATCGTGGGATCATCAGACTCTTCAATGATGACAGAGTCCGAAGATGATGGCGGGTCAACCACATGCAATTCACCTAATTGTGTACAGGGCGGTAACCAAACATCCTCAATTCCCACATTAACCACCGGAATCTCAACAACACCCTGCTCAACAGAAAGGAGGGCCGGGGAAACCAAGATGCCCCCTGGGAGGGGATTACCTGTTGCTATGGGCTCCAGGAGCACTGATGGAAAGTTAATGTTAGCAGCAGAGGGGCATCTAGTACGTATCCATTTCAATGAACCAGCAGGGACACAAACGGCTCGACCGTGGACTTTTGCTTTACCTAAATACCCGGATGTATTCAAAGCCTCAATGCGCTGACACTTGTGAAGTGTCTCTTTCCACGTCTTACTGGCATTTTCAAGGGCAGGAGATTCAAACAGACGAGGGCCAAACTGCTCAAAGAGTAGGTGGTAACAACGGCTAATGATATTCATCCCCAAGAGGCCAGGCACACTCTGTGGCTGCTGGACGCTCCCATCTGGAGGGTCCTCCACCACTAACACACCCATTTTTGTCAGGGTGCCGCCAAAAACAGTCACATCAAGCTCCATGTAGCCTGTATAGGGGATTCTCAACCCATTAGCTGCCCTAAGGCGTAACCATTGACATTTCTTTAAATGCCCCACCCCCTGTGACCTGAAGTGCTTCTCAAAGAAACTCTCTCGAATAGTGGTGACCATGGACCCAGTATCCAAAAGGCAGGGAACTAAAACACCCCCCATTTCTATTTCCACCACTGGACAATTCCCAATTAATCGAGAGGGATCTTCCATAACAACTTCAGCTGAGCCTGTAAACCCTGTTCCTGATGCCTGGCTCTCTGCACCAGAGGGACCTAGTTTCCCGATGGCTGAGACTCAGGGCCTTGTTCCATAACCTGACTTTGTACATGTGCATCAGCATGAGGCCCACCACTATTCTTTATAGCTGGATGTTTTACCCTACAGAACCTGGCAATATGACCAGCCCTACCACACCGATGGCAAATTGGCTTTCCATCTGCCTGGAAACGAAAAGGCCTAGTTGTGGGAGGGGTCGGGGCTAGTCCAGTCTGAGAGGGCTGTGAAAAATGGACAGACATTTGCTTCATGAGCGTATCCAACTGAACCTGTTGTTTACGAAGGCATTCTTTTATCTGTAGAATGTCATCATTAGGCCTAGCGGTGACTGCATGCATCTCTGCATTAACTCCCTCTACTACCTGACAGTTCGTATCACAAGAATAGGCTCGGGACCTAGTTTTCCCTCCCTGCCTACCTACATCGGCCCACTTAAGGGCAACACTGCGTAGGGCAAGAAAGGACATGTCTGGTGTTTGAAGGACCCGCTGTTTCAACTCTCTGCGCAGCATATCATCATGGACATGTTCAGTAAACTGGTCCCTTAGCAATATATCAGAATTTGGAATACCACCTGGTGTCTTACAGATTACAGTGTCCATTAAAGATTTAAGGGCATGAGAGTAATCTCGCAGAGATTCCCCTTCTCGCTGGGTGCGCTGGAAGAACTGTAGCTGAGCAGCTACATACGACTGAGTACAGCTATAGTTCTCAACTAAAATGTCAAAAATCTTGTTAGGAGAGTCTCTACTGGTACTCGAATGAAAACAGACCTCAGATTTAGCACTGCCATCAAGATGGTCCATCACAAACATCACTTGTGCTGCTCTTGACATAGGACGAATCTCCAGGCATCTACATACTTCTTCAACCCACTGGTCAACAGTTAACAAGTCCACTGACAATTTACCAGTAAACCTTGGGCATTTACGCTCCCGAGGTGCATAAACGTAACAGACATTTGTAGCTTCATTTATTGGGTTCATATTTGATGGCACAGTAGATGGACCCGGCACTGGATCTGGCACTGGACCAGTCACAGGAGAACGTTCCTGTAATTGGTCTCTCAACTGTTCATTTGCTGCTTTTAGCTGCTGCAGCTGCTCCAAGAGGGCCTGTACGTCGTCCATAGGGTCGTTGAAGGAGGTTTATTATCCCCGCAGACAGCCCAACCGTTGGCTTCCCCTCCGTAGAAGATGTCACTGTTTTTCCTCCTCTCCTCTAACACTCTTACTAAAATAAACAGGGCCACCCGAAAATAAAAAACAAAACACTGTAACTGATATGACCTGGATCCTGTCGACAACGCCAAATAATGTAGCGGGTAAAAGCCACCGAGTGTTCGCTAAGGGCCTCTATACGACTTGTGCAAACTTTCAGGCCCAAAGCTCTTACAGGAACGAGCCCAGAATAAACGGGACAAGAGGGTCAATATCAGTCAAATATGTCAAAATTTATTATTTTAAAAGAAAACACAAGGGGTTTGTAAAAGGCCTAAAACATCAAAATAGAGAAAAAGTCACTAACGACTGCAGTATAGTTTTATTGGTGCAACCTGCCAGCAATGCAGCTATCACCTGAGGGCTTGCTCTACCCCGGTGGTCCCAGATGCTCGTTACTTTAAAAGAAAGAAATCCACCCCAAATAAATACGAGCCCAACCGAACACTTATCGCATGCACTAAGTGTTTTAGTCCAGGCAATCATCGGTGGCACTAAAATCACTCTTAATAAAACTTGTTCACAGCAAATCCACACGGAGCACCTCTAAAAGACCTAATTCCCCTAAGGTAAGAGCCCAGCTCAGGGATTGCACGTTGCCCGACTAATATTGCACCAGCCCAGTAGAAATAAAAACAAACCCAGCATAAAAAACAAACAGTTTTAAAAGGTGACCCTACTAAAACCATAAACGCAACAAAAAGAGGAGGAGGAAAAAACAGTGACAAATTCACATGTGCAGCCTGTCCTGCAGGAGGCAATACAATATAAATTAGATTATAGTGCATAAATATACTTTTTTTAATGTCAAATATATTAAGTTAACATACCTCCAGCAGACAACTGTGTTTGCTGCACACCTGGCTTATCTTGGCTTGTCTTCTAAAAATCACTACTAAAAACATAAAATACAATAAACATCAAATACATTTCAACAAATGTAAAAAAAAGAACTAAAAGAAAAACAGCCTGTACCTCGCACCTCTGCTGTAGAGGTTTAAAACAACTGTTTGTGTAGCAGACAATTAAAACTTCTCAGGCTCTTCACCTACTCACACAACCATTGTTCACAGCCGCTCGTCAGTGGGAATGAAGAGCACCTGCTGCTACTTCCTCTTTTATATCCTCCATTGGGTCCCCTGGGTCCTAAAGCCTTCCCCATTACAAATATTAGGTCTCTCTCCTCCAAGTCTCTGTTAGTACATGACTTAATAATTGATCAACAAATCGATTTACTCTGCCTTACAGAAACCTGGTTGCAGCCAGATGATTATGTTAGTTTAAATGAATCAACACCCCTGAGTCATTCTAACTACCAGAAACCTCGAAGCACAGGCCGAGGGGGCGGTGTGGCAGCAATTTTTCACACCAGTCTATTAATTAACGAAAGACCAAGACAGACTTTTAATTCATTTGAAAGCCTGATGCTTAGCCTTGTCCACCCCAGCAGTAAAACTCAGAAACCAGTCTTACTTGTTATCATCTATCGTCCACCTGGGCCTTACACAGAGTTTCTCTCTGATTTCTCAGACTTTTTATCTGATTTAGTGCTCAGCTCAGATAAAATAATTATTGTGGGTGATTTTAACATCCATGTAGATGCTAAAAATGACAGCCTCAACATGGCATTTAATCTGTTATTAGACTCAATTGGCTACTCTCAAAATGTAAAAGAACCCACCCACCACTTTAATCACACTCTAGATCTTGTTTTAACATATGGCATAGAAACTGAACATTTAACAGTGTTTCCTGAAAACCCTCTGCTGTCTGATCATTTCCTGATAACATTTACAATAATTGATTACACAGCAGTGGAGAGTAGACTTTATCACAGTAGATGTCTTTCTGAAAGTGCCGTAACTAAGTTTAAGAATATAATCCACCCACTGTTATCATCTTCAATGCCCTGTACCAACATAGAGCAGAGCAGCTATCTGAACGCTACTCCAACAGAGGTCGATTATCTTGTTAATAATTTTACCTCCTCACTACGTACGACTCTGGATACTGTAGCTCCTGTGAAAACTAAGGCCTCAAATCCGAAGTACCTGACTCCGTGGTATAATTCTCAAACACGTAGCCTAAAGCAGATAACTCGTAAGCTGGAGAGGAAATGGCGTGTCACAAATTTAGAGGATCATCATTTAGCCTGGAGAAATAGTTTGCTACTTTATAAGAAAGCCCTCCGCAAAGCCAGAACATCTTACTATTCGTCACTGATTGAAGAAAATAAGAACAACCCCAGGTTTCTCTTCAGCACTGTAGCCAGGCTGACAAAAAGTCAGAGCTCTACTGAGCCAACAATCCCTTTAACGCTAACTAGTAATGACTTCATGAACTTCTTCACAAATAAAATTTTTATCATTAGAGAAAAAATTACCAATAATCATCCCACAGATGTAATATTATCTACAGCTACTTTTAGTACCATCGATGTTAAGTTAAACTCTTTTTCTCCAATTGATCTTTCTGAGTTAACTTCAATAATTAATTCCTCCAAACCATCAATGTGTCTTTTAGACCCCATTCCTACAAAACTGCTCAAAGAAGTCCTGCCATTAATTAATTCTTCGATCTTAAATATGATCAACCTATCTCTAATAATCGGCTATGTACCACAGGCCTTCAAGCTGGCTGTAGTTAAACCTTTACTTAAAAAGCCATCTCTAGACCCAGCTGTCTTAGCTAATTATCGGCCAATCTCCAACCTTCCTTTCATATCAAAAATCCTTGAAAGAGTAGTTGTCAAACAGCTAACTGATCATCTGCAGAGGAATGGCTTATTTGAAGCGTTTCAGTCAGGTTTCAGAGCTCATCACAGCACAGAAACAGCTTTAGTGAAGGTTACAAATGATCTTCTTATGGCCTCTGACAGTGGACTCATCTCTGTGCTTGTCCTGTTAGACCTCAGTGCAGCGTTCGATACTGTTGACCATAATATCCTATTAGAGCGATTAGAACATGCTGTAGGTATTACAGGTACTGCACTGCAGTCGTTTGTATCATATCTATCTAATAGACTCCAATTTGTTCAAGTAAATGGAGAGTCCTCTTCACACACTGAGGTCAATTATGGTGTTCCACAGGGTTCAGTGCTAGGACCAATTCTATTTACATTGTACATGCTTCCCTTAGGCAGCATCATTAGAAGACATAGCATAAATTTTCACTGCTATGCAGATGACACGCAGCTCTATCTATCCATGAAGCCAGGTAACACACACCAATTAGTTAAACTGCAGGAATGTCTTAAAGACATAAAGACCTGGATGGCCGCTAACTTTCTGCTTCTTAATTCAGATAAAACTGAGGTTATTGTACTCGGCCCTGAAAATCTTAGAAATATGGTATCTAACCAGATTCTTACTCTGGATGGCATTACCTTGGCCTCCAGTAATGCTGTGAGGAACCTTGGAGTCATTTTTGACCAGGACATGTCCTTCAATGCACATATTAAACAAATATGTAAGACTGCTTTCTTCCATTTGCGCAACATCTCTAAAATTAGAAATATCCTGTCTCAGAGTGATGCTGAAAAACTAGTTCATGCATTTATTACTTCCAGGCTGGACTACTGTAATTCTTTATTATCAGGATGTCCTAAAAACTCACTGAAAAGCCTTCAGTTAATCCAAAATGCTGCAGCAAGGGTACTGACAGGGACTAGAAAGAGAGAGCATATTTCTCCTGTTTTGGCTTCCCTTCATTGGCTTCCTGTTAAATCCAGAATTGAATTCAAAATCCTGCTCCTCACATACAAGGTCTTAAATAATCAGGCCCCATCTTATCTTAATGACCTTGTAGTACCATATCACCCCATTAGAGCACTTCGCTCTCGCTCTGCAGGCTTACTTGTTGTTCCTAGAGTATTTAAAAGTAGAATGGGAGGCAGAGCCTTCAGTTTTCAGGCCCCTCTTCTGTGGAACCAGCTTCCAGTTTGGATTCGGGAGACAGACACTATCTCTACTTTTAAGATTAGGCTTAAAACTTTCCTTTTTGCTAAAGCATATAGTTAGGGCTGGACCAGGTGACCCTGAATCCTCCCTTAGTTATGCTGCAATAGACGTAGGCTGCCGGGGATTCCCATGATGCATTGAGTTTTTCCCTTCCAGTCACCTTTCTCACTCACTATGTGTTAATAGACCTCTCTGCATCGAATCATATCTGTTATTAATCTCTGTCTCTCTTCCACAGCATGTCTTTATCCTGTTTTTCTTCTTTCACCCCAACCGGTCGCAGCAGATGGCCGCCCCTCCCTGAGCCTGGTTCTGCCGGAGGTTTCTTCCTGTTAAAAGGGAGTTTTTCCTTCCCACTGTCGCCAAAGTGCTTGCTCATAGGGGGTCATATGATTGTTGGGTTTTTCTCTGTATTTATTATTGTGCTATCTACTGTACAATATAAAGCGCCTTGAGGCGACTTTTGTTGTGATTTGGTGCTATATAAATAAAATTGAATTGAATTGAATTGAATTGAATTAAAAGGTAAGCACGACCTGTTTATTTTCGAACCGTGCATATTGTTTAAATCCTAAATTATCTATTCGCTAAGTTCAGGGTGTCTCAGTGTAAATTCACTCAGTATGTTAAAGAAACGGTGTTTGATCCGTCTTAGTTAGTAATTAATAGAATCGGTGTTTCATCCGTGGCGGTGTGTGATCCCTCGTAGTTATTAGGAAAAAAGTGGCGGTGTGTGATCCATCCTCCGTGCGTTAAAGCAGGAAACGTGTTACTATTAGTTAGAAAGCGGGGCTGAAAGGCCTTGTCGCAGCTGAGGGCTGTGTGCTCAGAGTTTGGCAACTACACCCTCCTTCGGACGCGTCGTTGGGACCTGTGGGACAGGATAGCCGGGGTGGTGACCTGGGCACTGAGGGCGCCTTAAATAACTAAAGCTAGGTGTTGGATCCTAGTCGCGGTTGATAACCTGACTGCAGTGTGTGTAGACTGTGTAGTGTGTGTGAAAGCGCCGTTAGAGTCGGCGTCTCGTCTGAAGTACGGGAGTCAATTAAAGTAACAAAAGAATTTGAGTCTAAAAATGTGTGTTTGTGGTGTGCAGAAATCGCGGCAGGAGGCCGTGTCATGAATTGTTGCAAACTGTGAAGTCAATTGGGGGGTTTAATTTGGTTTTATTTTTTCTGGGGAAGAGAAACTGCGGTATCCAGTCCGTGGCGCAGTTTGAATAATTCGTGAGGCAAATGTTAGGCTCACGATCTTCAGATCGCACAACTGTCCTAGTTAGCTTGAGGTGTATAAGAGCGGACGGCACCCGCTCTTCGTGCTGATCAGGGCGTTGTCCTGAATCAGCAGAGGAAGTGTCTCGCAGAAAGTTTGAATGGGACTGTGAGAAGCATGAGGTGTGTGTGAGCCAGCCTCGAGGGGTGGGTTCACAGGTGGAACAAAGGAGGAGTAAAATGTGTGTGTGTGAGTGAGAGAGAAAGAAAGGTGGGGGCGAGTGACCAGCCTGTGAGTGTGTGTGAATTCCTTGATGACAAAAGAGGGAGAAAAAGTAGATTTGTTGGTTTTCTGTGAAATAATGATAGTTAAGAAATCAAAGTGATCAAATAGGAGAAAGTGAACTAAAATAAATAAAGAAACCTAAACAGTGGATTAGCGTTAAGGTAATGATAAATAAATTGATAAAATTAATAGTGAAAAAAATACTCCTATACACCTTGTGTCAAAATTTGATTGATGACCCTAGCCTTGACCTTTTGACCCCTCCCCTCCCCCACCGGAAGTGTGTAATTTGATCCCTAAGCGTGACGAATTGCATCCGGAGAGGGGAGGGGGGGGACTCCGGAAGTGTGTAATATGATCCATAATCGCGACACCTGTTGCGCCACCTGTTGTGAGAAAAAAAATAAAAAAAAGTTTTTAGAGGGAGGGGGGTCTGTGGAGGGAGGAGAATAAAAACAGAGAGGGCAGCGCACTATCCTATGCGCAGACACAAGATGGATCCTTTCATTCTACAGCCCTGCGTTCCTCTGTACTTGGACGGGGAAGAGATCTGCTCTCCCGAGGCCGTAAGCATGGGAGGCAGCAGCGGCGAGTGGTCTTCGTCGATTATCAGCGACACCCCCGTCACCGTCTACAGTAACAGATCAGAAGCAACCAATGCTCCGCGGAAAGAAGGGAGAAATAAGGAGGTCTTCATGTTCCGCAGCCAGATACCGGCTCCGAGGAGCTTGCGGGGAGAATGGACTCTGCCTATTGAGGGCTGTGGAAAGTGGGGCTACGTCTTTGAGTATGACATATTCAAATACAGCATATTTACTATTGAAGGCCTCAATTTTGACCCTACCAGAAATACTCCGGAAGTGTCTAGTCATTTTCAGACCTGTGCACCATGTTCCATAAGCATGAGGGGGATCAGAGAGGGAGGGGGATCCTGAAGCATAAGGGTGACGCAGCTGTTGAGTCAGTGCTGTATAGAGAGACAGAGCGGCATATAGAGCGGGGTGGAGGCAGGCGCTTGTGATGAAAAGAAGAACTTTTTACCCGCTTGTAACCTACAGGCCGCCCCTCTAATTGTTATTAGTATTTCTTAATGCCTCCAGCCAAGCAAAGAATTTCATATTGGCCTCAACTCATTGTACGTGTAAAATAACCCTTAGTGAAAAAAAGCACAGCGCACATATTGAGAACTTGAATAAGTTCCGTCGGTTCATCCCGGTCAATTGCCTCCGAGAGATCGGGATGCTTCCTCCGTCTCGTACCATAAACGTATGAAAAAAACCCCCCCAGAGAATTTATTAGTTTGGTAAGAGAGAGAGAGAGAGAGAATCGAACAAACTTTTCTACAACACGATATACCACTCCGGGTCAGGAGGGGCGATATAGCACGGACCGGCTGGATGACTACGCCGGATGGAAGCATAACCGGAAGCGTGGCAGGGAGTTTCCCTTTGACCTTCATCCTGCTCCATGATCAGCCGTTAAAACTTTCCTCAATATTGCTGTAATGTAACAACAAAGTTAGTTTTTTAAGATCAGACAGGTCCCAAAACATTCCTTACACGCAGTCACTGAATTAGCATCTGTGGCACAAATAAGCTTCAGGGACTGACTTGTTTTTTAGAACTGACCTTTGACACTTGGATGTTGGCTTAATTTTTTACACAAAGAGAAATTTGACCCTAATAATAAAAAACATGATACTGTGGTGAATACTTACCTCAACTTTGATGGGTTTTTTCACAGCTATTTATTTAGAAAAAAAGTAAAACACGTTACAAGGACACAATGTACATTGCAGAGTACATGAATGGGAATTCCTCCTCTCTATACTTACACTCCTCCCTAACAAATGCCAAGTCATCATCTCCATATTGTGTGTCGCACTTTTCGAGTTTCATTGAAGTGTGCCCAAGTGCACAAAATGTAAAACAATGTATTAGTTTTTTTTAAGCCATTCACCGAGTCCCCGGTCTAACAAGATGCCATTCATTTAAGAGACTAATAATTTTTTGATTTTAAATTGTGCTAACTTCAACACAGTAACATTAAAAATAAAACATAGCAGAACTCATTTTTGTTGGACACAAGAACAACTCAAGCATATTTTTCGGGAGCTGGAACTTGGGCTTACAAGTTTTCCGTGCCCCTGGGGACCAGTGCGAGGTTGTGCTGCAGATCCTGGCGTGGAGGGTCCGGACACTCCCACAGCGCAGACTTTGCTATCCGCACAGAGCGTTGCTGGTGTGGCTTATGCAAAAGAGACAAAACAGCTCCCGGTAAGCATGTCTGTTGTAGCCTGCCCTTTATAAGTATCTCTTTGATTATTTAAACAGTGTTTAAATTGTGACTCGTTTGTTATCCAAAAACATTTTATCTATGTTACTGATTTAAAATATACAGATATATATTTTTCAAGTTTTTAGCTTAAACAGACTCTTGAGCAAAATCCGTAATGGCATAACCAGTGTGCAGCCTAATGTACATCTTTTAAGTGTATGTTAATCAGTACATGAAGCGTACCTCTGAAAAGAGTCCATCATTTGTGAATTTACTGATTTGTTTTTTAACCGCAGTTTTCACAAACTGCGGATGATGAAATCCTCTGTATTGTAGAAAATGTCTTTAAACTATCGCTGTTCCTACTTACTGAGCTACTGCTTTACTATGTGAATAAACAATTTGAACGAGAAAGGGTTTAAAGACACATTGAAGCAAAGGTAAAAACTTTGTAATGAAATTTATGTGACCGTTATTCTGAAATCCGACAGAGAGTGAAAATCCAAGAGATGCTGCAAGCCTCTGCATTAATGATCTTTCTGTTTCTCTCCTTCTGCGTGTGTGTGTGTGTGTGTGTGTGTGTGTGTGTGCTCGCAGAGGGGAGGTCACGGCAGGAGTTCCCTGAGTTGACACGTATGAACCATAAAATCAGTTTGGACTGAGGAGCAGTTGGTGAACTACATTCAGTCCTGACAAAATTACTTTTTTATCCAATGCATGCACAAGAATCCAAATCTCTGTATCACAATGATTTCGTTAAAGCCCTGGGGACAAATTACCGTAGATCATTAATAGGGAAGAAAAAAGGAGGATCACATCAGCAATGGGAGACAGAAGTCTTGACATGTGCTTATAACTTGAAACACAAAAAACCCAGTTACGCCTGGTAAGATTTATGGTATAAACCAGACTTTCACAGTCTGCATCTTTACAGGGATTTTTTCTGCTTTTTGTTCACTCCTAGTGTGATGTAAAAAACAACAAACACAGAGCCCACTATTAGCTGCTCCCCCCCCCCCCAAACAGTCAGTTGACTGAGAGAAATGCAATCCATTATTGTGAACGCTGAAGGAGATGTGCTCCATAGTCAAACTTATATTTCCTTAACTTATATCCTATGTTCTGTTTAATTCCGGCATCCCTTTGATGGAAAATTGGTTAAACCATTGCTCAACTTATGTCTGAATGACGGCAGATAATTCTGATGAAAAGGAAACTGACCCTGTAAGCACTTTGCAGCTGAGTCGAGGGCTCGTGGAAATAAGGTCAAGGAGGTGTCCGGCGTGAGTACGGCCTGACATTCCATTTGGGACAGCTGCCGGACACATTAGTGCAACTCGGAGTGTGAGCAGCAACTCCTGTATACTGAACATAAGAAAAGTAATGTGTAGTGCTTCTTTTTTTTAAAAAGCCAAGACTCCAGGGCTCATGCTTTTGTCTCAGGCCACAAAGCCTGCTGTGTCAGACCTGGAGAGCAGCATGCTCACTATTATCCAAACTTTCCACCAATACTCGGGTCAGAAGTCCAATCTGAAGAAAGCAGACCTTAAAGAACTTATCAACAATGAGATGAATAATTTCATAGTGGTAAGATATCTTCTGCAAAGTGGGTGTGTTTATGACATGTAACTAGAACAATAATAATGAGCATGCATCAGTTTGTTGGCACGCAGCACAGTGTGTATTTAAATAAGAAAAAAGCTGCACAGAATTTCACAAACATTATTGATGAATTTAAAATTTATACAAGCAAAGCATGTACAACTAACTGAGGTTGCTTGGGGCTATAGTGGATTTTTATTTGCTTCCTTTTCGAGCGTTGACATGCTGCACAGCTGAGTCTCAGAGATGTTAAAAATATATTAGATAAACTAACATTTTTCCTTCTATTCTGGTGTAATTAAAATTTAAGCCTAGTAGAGTTAGTGGTGATGCTACAGATTTATCAGTGTTATTAAATATACTGTCCATTTACTGCTAATGATGAGCATTAATGCAATTTTCCTGCTGAACAGAAAATCAAGGAGAATGACACTCTGGATAAACTCTTCGCTGACCTCGACCAGAACGGAGATCTGGAGATCGACTTCAAAGAGTTCATTGCCCTCATCGCCATGGTCACCTCTGCTTGCAATGAACTGTTTGTTCCAAAGCAACAAAAGAATTAGTTTGCATGCACATGGATTACTCATTTAAAGAGAGTATGTGTTTTGTTTTTTTTAGACATCCTTTGAGACTGGGAGACTATCATTAACCAAGCATCAGAGTTTGATACTTCTTTTTAGTATGGAAATGTTTGCTGAATACACGCACCAGTCACTTTATTAAGTACACCTATTCACCTGCTCATTAACACAAATATCTAATAAGCCAATCATAAGGCAGCAACTCAACAGATGTAGATATGGTCAAAATGACCTGCTAAGCTCTAACTGCGCATTAAAAGGGGGAAGAAAGGTCATTTAAGTGAATGTGGCATGGTTGGTGGTACCAAATTGGCTGCTCATCTGCTGGTATTTTACCACACAACCATCTATTATGGAAAAAGAGACTATCCAGTAAGCGGCAGGTCTGTGGGTGAAAATACTATGTCAGTGTCAGAGGAGAATGGCCAGATTGATTTGCGGTAATAGGAAGGCAGCAGGACCTCCCTCTTTACAACCAAAGCATAGAATCTCTGAAGGCATAAAATTAAACCTCGAGCCTTGAAGCAGATAAACCACAGCAGCAGAAGGCTACTCCTATCGACTGAGGCCACAACATGCACAGGATCACCAGACTCGGACAACGGAAGACTGAAAAATGTTGCTGATCGGATGAGTGTAGATTTCCCCTGTGACATTTGGACGGCAGAGTCTGAATGTGATGTAAGCAAGATGAACTTTGGGATCTATGGATCCTGCAGTTCAGACTGCTGGTGGTGAAATAGCGTGGCGGATATTTTTTTGGCTATTTAGTACCAATTGGGCTTAAACACCACAGCCTACCAGTATATTGTTGTCGAACCTGTCGATCCCTTTATTACTACAGGGTACCCATCTCCTGATGGCTGACTGCAGGAGGAAAACACATGTCACAAAGCTCAGATTGTCTCAGACTAGTCTCTTTAACAGGAGTTCAGTGTCCTCAAAAAGCCTCCACAGTCACCCGACCTCAATCCACATTTGGGATGTGGTGGAACACAAAATTTGCATCATGGATGTGCAGCCAACAAATCTGCAGCAACTGTGTGGAGCTATCATGTCAATATCTCTGAGAAATGTTTCCAGCATCTTGTTGAATCTGTTTCACAAAGAATTAATGTAGTAATGAAGGCAAAAGAGGGTCCAAACAGGCACGACCAATGTATACCTAATAAAATGGCTGGTGAGTTTCCTAATATAGCATGCGTGGAATATGTATTTGTGAAACAAAAAATATATAAATGGATGATACTTCCACATTTGTCTGTCATTTCAAACATGCACGTTCATCTGACAGAAATGATAATTTATAGCAGTACTGAGACATGTTTAACAGATGCTGCTTTACAACATGCTATATGTGACTGAACGTCACTTTGAAATGACTGCTCTGAAGGAAGAACGTCTCATCTTGGGTATTTATTTATTTTTTTTTACTCCCCGCTCTCCCCTTGTGAGAAGAGGAGTCAAAAAGGTGAGGAAAGGAAACAAGGATGCACAAACTGAGAACTGGTGCTATCTTTAAGAAAGACAAATAACAGACATGTGTACATGTAATGCAGTCCAGTCAAGAAAAATAACACCTATACTACTTGATGAGTATAACTGCAGCTGTACTTGGCAGCCCAGCATCTGTGGGTCTAAACTGCTGAAAGCTTTTTCCTTTGTACTCTGCAGATTGACTCCTATTAAAATGCCTGTTTTGATAGCAACCAAGCAGCGACCTCTTGTGGCCCAAAAATTTTAAATTAGTTTATTTATTTATTATTATTATTGCTGTTCTTTTCACCAAGTTGCACACCAGTTGTGGGACATCTTTCACAACTCTCTCTCAGACAAATGCAGGATTTCAGAATCCCGTTAATGATGGATTATTGTCCATGCGGTGATTCATCGCCTCAGATGGGTTTCCATAAACTCCAGGATCCTCTTCCAGGCATCTTCTTGAGCAGCAGCGTGGGGTGCGGGGTGACCTCCCCACAGAGTGAATACTGCAGGGAAAAATAAAACACATTTACTTACCATTTTATATGGTATCCTTAATAGAATTCAATAAGAGGAAAACTTTAGCTCACATTTCTCTGGTTTGGCTTTCCATAGAGACGCTCTTGCACACGGTGTGTAGGGTGGCTCGATCAGGTGACCGGCGCCGGGATATGACAAACGGGTAAACTGATGAGATTTACCTGCAGACCTCAGGGCCTCCTCAATCTGATGACCAGTGATCAAAGTAAACAATGAAATAGTGTGCAGTCAGTCCACACAGACAATACACAAAAACCGCATTCAGGTGGATGTAAATAACTGTTGTATTCTTAGAATATTTTAACATGTTTCAATAGGCATCACGAGGACTCCAAATAATATATACAGGACAACATAACATTTAAAATGTAATCTGTATTTATTATTAAAGTAATTTACCACATCTGCATTCTCTGTGCTTGCAGCACACAGATCATCTTCACCCACTATGTACATGAGAGGACAGGTGATGTTCTCTACCTACAAAAAAAATAAATAAAAAAAAAAATAAAAAAATAAAAATCAATAATAGAGAGCAGAGATTACCGAGCTCTATACACGTGTGCTTCTGTGTGCATGCGTGACGGGCAGAGAAGAACCTCCTGTTTGCTCTCGGGGGGCAGATTATCCGGCAGAGAGACATTTCTGAAACTCACATAGCCTCGATCATCGAACTCCCAATATTTCTGGTCACTTAAAGAGCAGAAGAGGACAGAGATGGTACTGTTTGTTATCAACTACTCACGAAATTGTTAAAAACAGTGATTACTATAACGTTAGCCCTGCAGTAGACTGACGACTCAACTAGATAAAAGCCCAGGTTACAGCTACGTTTTGCACGATGACATATTTTGTAATGTACACCACCACACTGGATTTTAAAGACTCAAAATATGACTCAAGTTAAGACTTTCAACTTGGATTCATTAGGCTTTACGAGTGTAAAATTTACAAGAGCGATAGCAAAAACTTTAGAAGACAGCTAAATTGGGTGATGAGAGAATTATTTCCATGGTTATGATAAAGAACTTCACAACACCTAACAAGGTCAACACTCGACAGATATAGGTGTATCACTGTCAACGGCATGATTCAAGATCATTCTGTACCAGAATGACTGGGAGAGAAAAGTATGGCGAGGAAAAGGAAAAAGAGTCATGAAATGAAGCACATCATGTCATCTGGTAAACGTTACCCAGTCTGTTCAGGTCTGACACTCTCCCCGCACCCAGTAAAGAGGAGATGTGGAAACCTCTTTAGTTTCTTGCCACAGCAAAGCCAAATCAGTTTAACCGATTTAAAATGATTGTCAATAAATACCCCATAAATATAGCAGAGTAATTTCCTAATCTGATCCCTGTCTTAACTTTTGAGACATGTCGCTCCTATCAAATTCAAATGGACTTCATATTTTTCTCATTTTAGGGATTTTCTTTGCTCTATTGTGACTAAAGTAGGAGTTTATGAAATGCGCAAATCACTGCATTCTGTTTTTGTTTACATTATACACAGCATCCCAACTGTTTTGGAATTGGGGTTGTATATTGCACTTAAAGCATACTGTAAACATACTGTATAATTTTAAACTGAAACTCAACATAACCTTGCCCCAGTCAGGTTCACCATAAGTTACCACCATGATTTATCATGAAGAGAGCGCCACAATACCGAGGACAAAAACTTTAGCGCCTCAAACAAAGTACACTATTAAAAACAGTCCTTATATTCAAAATTATGTTAGACTGCCCATCTTAATGTGAGATTTCGTTAAAAATCCACTGTAGAGGTGTACAGAGGCCACGTTATTTTAAAAAAAAGCACTGTACCTTTGAGTGACACCAGAGGTGATTGGTTCAAATAGACTGAATAATAATAATAATAATAATAATAATAATAATAATAATAATAATAATAATAAAAACATCAACAACAATAATAGTAGCCTCAGAGTAAAATCTAAAGTTACCAGTCGTTACCTCTCAAACATTTTGCTCTTGCCATCTTCGTCCAACAGCGGGCTTCCTACTGGCCCATTAATACAAATCAAACATGATGGCTGGAAAGGGGAACAGATAAATGTTAACGTCATTCATAATCACCTATCAGATTTATTTTTCTGATGCAAACAACACTGTGATGATCATATTGCAGATTTCAAAACAGGCGAGTTTGGGATTCACTTTAAAACCAATCGTAGTGGCGATGCGAAGAGTCGGAACGACTCCATAGGAGAGGCCAATGACCCCAATTCTGTCTGCATCGACCTGACAGTGATCTTGAAGTAGCTGGAAGGCTGACTGACCAAACAAAATAAATAGGACATTTCAAGAGAGTGGCAAAAACATTATAACAAATACAAGGCTGTTAGGATAAGATTTAAACTACTTTGAAATATGAATCGCCAACACTCATTATGTGTTGTGGTCCAGGTAAGTCTTTGTGCCCCATGTAAGCAACAGAAAGACTCGCAAAACCCCTGGAGGCAAAAAGTGCAGAGCGGTACTCCAACAGTCCTCCACCCATTCCCCACAGATCCAGCATAGCAGGAAAAGGGCCCGGGCCTGCAGGACATCAGTATGTGAAGTTCAGTCACTGCTGACTAAGACGCTGCCATTAAATAATAATGTGCCATTTCAGTGAATGCTCACCCGGGGGTAAGAATAATGTTCCTACGATGTTGTTTTGACGGATCTCTATTCTCCTCACTCCTGGCGCCATGTACCAGCGCTCAGTGGTTACAGCTGCCAGCTCAGTCCTCTGCCCCTCACTGGGTGAAGTGTGGCCCTCCAATAAGGAGATGTTCACTATGTATGGGGTCTCCACGTTTCTTTTCCTAAGCCTGTGATCAAAAATCAGAAGATTCTCACTTTAACCATTTACACAGAGAAAGAAGCAGTCAGTGAAGCCAGAAATGTAGAGTGAATGAGAGAATCCTCTAGTTGTATTTTTAAGTGTGCAACATAACAGGCAGCTGGCTTTGAAACCACAAACTTTATTTTCTCAAGCTCTCGGGAAGCTTGTCTTCACCACCTGCCTCAAACCTTCTCTGCTTCCGAGTGCAGGCTCCAAAGCCCAGAAGAGTCCCATCGGCTCACAGCCCACATAAGAACCTCCAACTGAATGATCGCTGGTCACTATTCAGGTAAGAAAAGAGACAAAAATAAAATGAAACGCTGCTTGCATAAAAGCCTGGTTAATATCTCTTCACGCAATCTTTACTGATTGTTGGGGTTTCTTTCTACAATATAAAGTGCCTTGAAGCTACTGTTGATAAGAAATGGCATGCACGATATAAATAAAATAAAATTGAACTGAATTGAATTAATATAACATGACTGCCACAGGATGTCTCCACAGTAAACACATTAAATATTAACTTGTGACTTTTATCAATAATTACTTGCAGCTTGCAGATTAAAATGACAAACACTTTGTTCAATTTAATTTCAGCATGTTTGTTTTTTGGTCCATTTTGTTTTTAAATACAATAAAAATGTCAAACACTGCCACTGGCACAGTGAGCATCTCAACATTATTGCCCTGCTTTAAATGTCCCACGTGCCAGCTGCTTTTATTTGTGTGGACATCTATATATTACAGAAACTGTCTACTATGTCACCCAACAGCACTTAAGAGTATTTCACTCACAGTTGATGCTGCTGCTCGCATTTGTTGTATAATGAGCAAACGCCTCCCACAGATCTCCCTCCTCACTGTGCATTTGTGCGCACACTGTGACAGGATAATTTTGAGACAGGAAACGCCCTTTAATGCTGATCTGTTCATCTATGAGCGCACGAACAGGAGTGGCTGTCAGCAAAGGGCTTTGTCTAAAGCTGCTCTTCCTCCGAACTTCACCTATTAAAAAAACAAACAAACATACAAATAAAACCGAGAACTTCTGATACATACACTCTTCAGGCATGTACAGATAAAAAAAAAATGATACTGATCATCTTTGATATAACCCATTTCAAAAATATAAAAAAAACTCAAATATTATTCTTACCAACAGCACGCTGAAGACCGGGCAGCTTCCCATGCACACTGATGCACGACATCATCCTCTTTTCTATGAGCTGCCATATTCTTGTCACACTCATATGTGCCCTAAACATTATGGTCTTTCTTGACACGATAAACACAAAGTAAATATCAAATACAAACCACTTAAAATCGAAGTAAAGGGTTAACAATATCAATAACTACAACTAATCCAAGGTTGGACAGCACACTCTGCTGACAGGTTCTGTCTGGCTAAGACTTGCTGTTGTGTTAGAGATTAACCTTAGATCTTTGTCCTTTTCAGATGTACTGTATTTTAAAAAAAAACAAAAAAAAAAACTGCAAAACGCTCCTTTGTAACTTGGATTTTTTCAAGTCTGCCTTACAATTATTGTTCACTTTGAGTTCTGAATTCATGACCAAAATCATCCACCATACATTCAGCTTTCACCCACATGTGACTATTTCCTGTGAGCGTCAGGCTAGTCTTGATCCACCCATCATTTCTATCTATTCTCCAACAGAGTTATTTCTTGAAGTAGTCTTCAGGAATAGTTCTCCAGGCTTCTTGAAGGACATTCAAAGCTCTTCTTTGGATATTGGCTGCCTTTGGAGGCTGTTACAACCTCCTCTGCTAGGCGTCAGGGGAGGAGTAACATACACACGCCCCCAACACAAAACTGAGTAAAGAAAGGTTTTAATTCCAAACTGTAAACAGAAAACCAACAGGGCTGTTCAACAGACCACTGGGCAAACAATTATTATATAAAGACAAAAAAAAGACAAGAGTAAAAGCTAAAGGTTAACTAAGGCAAGCTGGCAACACACAAAATAAAAGCTAAGGGTTAACTAAGGTGAGCCAGCATGACAAAAATTCTACTCACAGCCAGCTAGCAGCTCAAAGCGCTACTCTGGCAAGTTCAAGCATGCACCAAGGTTTGACAAGTTCAACAAAGATTGAAGAGGGAGGCACGAAGGGCAAACTGCATGTTCAGTCCTAAGCAGCAGCCACTGAGTGAAGGACCTCCAGCCTTTTGTAGCCACAGGTGGGCACGATCAGCCACTGATTGCCTCTTGGAGCATCACGGGATCCCCGGGCAGCCAATCGTCCGTGAGTCCTGGAACACTGTGATTTCCATAGAGGAAGGCGGGGCCACCTGAGGCCAGAGGCTGTAACACCCCTCCCCTTAAAATACCAACTATGTTGGGCAGAAGCAGACAGAATGAACAAAAACAAAGAACAAACACAGCAACACATGTTTACAACCGGGACAGACCATCAGCTAAAACATTTTCAGACCCCTTTTTGTGGTGAATACTTAAGTTGTATTCCTGCAACAACAGAGCCCAGCGCATGAGGCGCTGGTTATGATTAAACATGCGAGCAAGGAACACGACTGGGTTGTGGTCGGTGTACACAACAAGAGGTAACATGCTGGACCCCAGGTATACGTGAAAGTGCTGAAGAGCCAACAACAAAGCCAGGGTCTCCTTTTCAATAGTGGAGTAGTTTAACTGATTTTTATTGAACTTGCGGGAAAAGTAACAAACGTGGTGGTCCAAACCCTGCAAGTCTTCTTGCAACAGCACTGCCCCAGCCCCGACAGCACTGGCATCAACCTCAAGTTTGAATGGTCGCGTCAAATCAGGTGCAGCTAACACAGGAGTGTGGCAGAGGAGTGCTTTTGCACTCTCAAAAGCATCTTGACACTCACTTGACCATATAAACTCAACCTTTGGGCTGAGTAGGTCAGTCAATGGCTTGGCTACAGAGGAGAAATTTTTACAAAAGTTTCTGTAGTAGCCCACCATCCCTAGAAACCTATGCAACTCACGCCTGGTGGTAGGTGTGGGAAACTCTTTAATCACTGCCACTTTGGCATCAATGGGCTGGACCTGTCCACGTCCCACTTCCCTGCCTAAGTACGTCACTGTAGCTTTGGCAAACTCACACTTAGCTAAGTTGAGAGTGTAGGAATGTTTAGTTTGTTTTAGAGTTTAGAAATGTGTTAAGATAGAATGTAGAATTATGGTAGAGACACTGACACTGCCCTGGATATAAATAAAGGCCTGACTGTGTCATGAACTTAGGAGTAGATCTTAGGAGACCCTCCCCAGTTGAACTGTGAAAGTAAGACAAAAAGGAGTTAATGCTGAGTGGAAATTCCCCAGAGGATACCTGTGTGGGGGTCTCAACATTTGTAACTTGATAACTGTGGTCTGGAAGAGAGAGGGGTTTTTTATGACCCCTAGGGAGTCACGTACCAGAGACACACACATAGTGCTTAAACTGTTACACTCACACATCCACATGCACACTCACTCACGTGCACTCACACATACACACAGGTACGCGCACACACAGGCACTCACGTGCTCGTGCATACACACAGAGATAGAGTTTGGAGCACATTATGGGGGTTTTATGATGGGGTCGCTCCTATAAAGCTGCCTGGAACTAACAAAGGGGTGAAGATTGTTTCAGAGGGACACCGGCCTCGTCTTCCCTTCTAGAAGTGCATGCTTAAATGAAGATGAATAAAGATGAATAAAGATTTTGTAAAAATTACTACTGAGTTCCGGTGCCATCTCTGGATCCCTCGACGAATAAAAGAACCGGGGCAAAACTGATTTCGCAACAGTTTTGGTGCCGAAACCCTGGGATTCGCTCGAGGCCCAGAGAGGATGAATTGGCAGAGCTGAGATCGTGAAACGAGGCGAACAGAGAGCTAGCTCATCATGAAGCTAGAGACACCGGCAACCATAGTCAATTGTCTTCCAGGGGCCAGAGCAGGCGACATTGAAGGAAATTTAAAACTGCTGGCTAAGGGTAAACGTAAATACAGTAAGATCATAATTCACGTCGGCAGTAATGACACCCGGTTACGCCAATCGGAGGTCACTAAAATCAATATTGAATCGGTGTGTAACTTTGCCAAAACAATGTCGGACTCTGTAGTTTTCTCTGGTCCCCTCCCCAATCAGACCAGGAGTGACATGTTTAGCCGCATGTTCTCCTTAAATTGCTGGCTGTCTGAGTGGTGTCCCAGAAACGATGTGGGCTTCATAGATAATTGGCAAACCTTCTGGAGGAAACCTGATCTTGTTAGGAGAGACGGCATCCATCCCACTTTGGATGGAGCAGCTCTCATTTCTAGAAATATGGACCAATTTATTAAACCCCCTAAAATATGACTATCCAGAGTTGGGACCAGGAAGCAGAGTTGCAGTCTTACACGCCTCTCTGCAGCTTCTCTCCTCCTGCTACCCCCCCAAAAATCCATCTCCATTGAGACTGTGTCAGCTCCCAAAAAGACAAAAAACAAACTAAAAACCAGCAATAAACAACTTAAACATAAAAAATCACAAAGAAAGAACAATACAGTATCCACATCTGAAGCAAAGAGTAAAACAGTGAAATGTGGATTATTAAATATTAGGTCTCTCTCCTCCAAGTCTCTGTTAGTACATGACTTAATAATTGATCAACAAATCGATTTACTCTGCCTTACATAAACCTGGTTGCAGCCAGATGATTATGTTAGTTTAAATGAATCAACACCCCCGAGTCATTCTAACTACCAGAAACCTCGAAGCACAGGCCGAGGGGGCGGTGTGGCAGCAATTTTTCACACCAGTCTATTAATTAACGAAAGACCAAGACAGACTTTTAATTCATTTGAAAGCCTGATGCTTAGCCTCGTCCACCCCAGCTGTAAAACTCAGAAACCAGTCTTACTTGTTATCATCTATCGTCCACCTGGGCCTTACACAGAGTTTCTCTCTGATTTCTCAGACTTTTTATCTGATTTAGTGCTCAGCTCAGATAAAATAATTATTGTGGGTGATTTTAACATCCATGTAGATGCTAAAAATGACAGCCTCAACATGGCATTTAATCTGTTATTAGACTCAATTGGCTTCTCTCAAAATGTAAAAGAACCCACCCACCACTTTAATCACACTCTAGATCTTATTTTAACATATGGCATAGAAACTGAACATTTAACAGTGTTTCCTGAAAACCCTCTGCTGTCTGATCATTTCCTGATAACATTTACAATAATTGATTACACAGCAGTGGAGAGTAGACTTTATCAAAGTAGATGTCTTTCTGAAAGTGCTGTAACTAAGTTTAAGAATATAATCCACCCACTGTTATCATCTTCAATGCCCTGTACCAACATAGAGCAGAGCAGCTATCTGAACGCTACTCCAACAGAGGTCGATTATCTTGTTAATAATTTTACCTCCTCACTACGTACGACTCTGGATACTGTAGCTCCTGTGAAAACTAAGGCCTCAAATCCGAAGTACCTGACTCCGTGGTATAATTCTCAAACACGTAGCCTAAAGCAGATAACTCGTAAGCTGGAGAGGAAATGGCGTGTCACAAATTTAGAGGATCATCATTTAGCCTGGAGAAATAGTTTATTGCTTTATAAGAAAGCCCTCCGCAAAGCCAGAACATCTTACTATTCGTCACTGATTGAAGAAAATAAGAACAACCCCAGGTTTCTCTTCAGCACTGTAGCCAGGCTGACAAAAAGTCAGAGCTCTACTGAGCCAACAATCCCTTTAACGCTAACTAGTAATGACTTCATGAACTTCTTCACAAATAAAATTTTTATCATTAGAGAAAAAATTACCAATAATCATCCCACAGATGTAATATTATCTACAGCTACTTTTAGTACCATCGATGTTAAGTTAAACTCTTTTTCTCCAATTGATCTTTCTGAGTTAACTTCAATAATTAATTCCTCCAAACCATCAACGTGTCTTTTAGACCCCATTCCTACAAAACTGCTCAAAGAAGTCCTGCCATTAATTAATTCTTCGATCTTAAATATGATCAACCTATCTCTAATAATCGGCTATGTACCACAGGCCTTCAAGCTGGCTGTAGTTAAACCTTTACTTAAAAAGCCATCTCTAGACCCAGCTGTCTTAGCTAATTATCGGCCAATCTCCAACCTTCCTTTCATATCAAAAATCCTTGAAAGAGTGGTTGTCAAACAGCTAACAGATCATCTGCAGAGGAATGGCTTATTTGAAGCGTTTCAGTCAGGTTTCAGAGCTCATCACAGCACAGAAACAGCTTTAGTGAAGGTTACAAATGATCTTCTTATGGCCTCTGACAGTGGACTCATCTCTGTGCTTGTCCTGCTAGACCTCAGTGCAGCGTTCGATACTGTTGACCATAATATCCTATTAGAGCGATTAGAACATGCTGTAGGTATTACAGGTACTGCACTGCAGTCGTTTGTATCATATCTATCTAATAGACTCCAATTTGTTCAAGTAAATGGAGAGTCCTCTTCACACACTGAGGTCAGTTATGGTGTTCCACAGGGTTCAGTGCTAGGACCAATTCTATTTACATTGTACATGCTTCCCTTAGGCAGCATCATTAGAAGACATAGCATAAATTTTCACTGCTATGCAGATGACACGCAGCTCTATCTATCCATGAAGCCAGGTAACACACACCAATTAGTTAAACTGCAGGAATGTCTTAAAGACATAAAGACCTGGATGGCCACTAACTTTCTGCTTCTTAATTCAGATAAAACTGAGGTTATTGTACTCGGCCCTGAAAATCTTAGAAATATGGTATCTAAGCAGATTCTTACTCTGGATGGCATTACCTTGGCCTCCAGTAATGCTGTGAGGAACCTTGGAGTCATTTTTGACCAGGACATGTCCTTCAATGCACATATTAAACAAATATGTAAGACTGCTTTCTTCCATTTGCGCAACATCTCTAAAATTAGAAATATCCTGTCTCAGAGTGATGCTGAAAAACTAGTTCATGCATTTATTACTTCCAGGCTGGACTACTGTAATTCTTTATTATCAGGATGTCCTAAAAACTCACTGAAAAGCCTTCAGCTGATCCAAAATGCTGCAGCAAGGGTACTGACAGGGACTAGAAAGAGAGAGCATATTTCTCCTGTTTTGGCTTCCCTTCATCGGCTTCCTGTTAAATCCACAATTGAATTCAAAATCCTGCTCCTCACATACAAGGTCTTAAATAATCAGGCCCCATCTTATCTTAATGACCTTGTAGTACCATATCACCCCATTAGAGCACTTCGCTCTCGCTCTGCAGGCTTACTTGTTGTTCCTAGAGTATTTAAAAGTAGAATGGGAGGCAGAGCCTTCAGTTTTCAGGCCCCTCTTCTGTGGAACCAGCTTCCAGTTTGGATTCGGGAGACAGACACTATCTCTACTTTCAAGATTAGGCTTAAAACTTTCCTTTTTGCTAAAGCATATAGTTAGGGCTGGACCAGGTGACCCTGAATCCTCCCTTAGTTATGCTGCAATAGACGTAGGCTGCCGGGGATTCCCATGATGCATTGAGTTTTTCCCTTCCAGTCACCTTTCTCACTCACTATGTGTTAATAGACCTCTCTGCATCGAATCATATCTGTTATTAATCTCTGTCTCTCTTCCACAGCATGTCTTTATCCTGTTTTTCTTCTTTCACCCCAACCGGTCGCAGCAGATGGCCGCCCCTCCCTGAGCCTGGTTCTGCCGGAGGTTTCTTCCTGTTAAAAGGGAGTTTTTCCTTCCCACTGTCGCCAAAGTGCTTGCTCATAGGGGGTCATATGATTGTTGGGTTTTTCTCTGTATTTATTATTGTGCTATCTACTGTATAATATAAAGCGCCTTGAGGCGACTTTTGTTGTGATTTGGTGCTATATAAATAAAATTGAATTGAATTGAATTGAATTGAATTGAATTAAAAGGTAAGCACGACCTGTTTATTTTCGAACCGTGCATATTGTTTAAATCCTAAATTATCTATTCGCTAAGTTCAGGGTGTCTCAGTGTAAATTCACTCAGTATGTTAAAGAAACGGTGTTTGATCCGTCTTAGTTAGTAATTAATAGAATCGGTGTTTCATCCGTGGCGGTGTGTGATCCCTCGTAGTTATTAGGAAAAAAGTGGCGGTGTGTGATCCATCCTCCGTGCGTTAAAGCAGGAAACGTGTTACTATTAGTTAGAAAGTGGGGCTGAAAGGCCTTGTCGCAGCTGAGGGCTGTGTGCTCAGAGTTTGGCAACTACACCCTCCTTCGGACGCGTCGTTGGGACCTGTGGGACAGGATAGCCGGGTGGTGACCTGGGCACTGAGGGCGCCTTAAATAACTAAAGCTAGGTGTTGGATCCTAGTCGCGGTTGATAACCTGACTGCAGTGTGTGTAGACTGCGTAGTGTGTGTGAAAGCGCCGTTAGAGTCGGCGTCTCGTCTGAAGTACGGGAGTCAATTAAAGTAACAAAAGAATTTGAGTCTAAAAATGTGTGTTTGTGGTGTGCAGAAATCGCGGCAGGAGGCCGTGTCATGAATTGTTGCAAACTGTGAAGTCAATTGGGGGGGTTTAATTTGGTTTTATTTTTTCTGGGGAAGAGAAACTGCGGTATCCAGTCCGTGGCGCAGTTTGAATAATTCGTGAGGCAAATGTTAGGCTCACGATCTTCAGATCGCACAACTGTCCTAGTTAGCTTGAGGTGTATAAGAGCGGACGGCACCCGCTCTTCGTGCTGATCAGGGCGTTGTCCTGAATCAGCAGAGGAAGTGTCTCGCAGAAAGTTTGAATGGGACTGTGAGAAGCATGAGGTGTGTGTGAGCCAGCCTCGAGGGGTGGGTTCACAGGTGGAACAAAGGAGGAGTAAAATGTGTGTGTGTGAGTGAGAGAGAAAGAAAGGTGGGGGCGAGTGACCAGCCTGTGAGTGTGTGTGAATTCCTTGATGACAAAAGAGGGAGAAAAAGTAGATTTGTTGGTTTTCTGTGAAATAATGATAGTTAAGAAATCAAAGTGATCAAATAGGAGAAAGTGAACTAAAATAAATAAAGAAACCTAAACAGTGGATTAGCGTTAAGGTAATGATAAATAAATTGATAAAATTAATAGTGAAAAAAATACTCCTATACACCTTGTGTCAAAATTTGATTGATGACCCTAGCCTTGACCTTTTGACCCCTCCCCTCCCCCACCGGAAGTGTGTAATTTGATCCCTAAGCGTGACGAATTGCATCCGGAGAGGGGAGGGGGGGGACTCCGGAAGTGTGTAATATGATCCATAATCGCGACACCTGTTGCGCCACCTGTTGTGAGAAAAAAAATAAAAAAAAGTTTTTAGAGGGAGGGGGTCTGTGGAGGGAGGAGAATAAAAACAGAGAGGGCAGCGCACTATCCTATGCGCAGACACAAGATGGATCCTTTCATTCTACAGCCCTGCGTTCCTCTGTACTTGGACGGGGAAGAGATCTGCTCTCCCGAGGCCGTAAGCATGGGAGGCAGCAGCGGCGAGTGGTCTTCGTCGATTATCAGCGACACCCCCGTCACCGTCTACAGTAACAGATCAGAAGCAACCAATGCTCCGCGGAAAGAAGGGAGAAATAAGGAGGTCTTCATGTTCCGCAGCCAGATACCGGCTCCGAGGAGCTTGCGGGGAGAATGGACTCTGCCTATTGAGGGCTGTGGAAAGTGGGGCTACGTCTTTGAGTATGACATATTCAAATACAGCATATTTACTATTGAAGGCCTCAATTTTGACCCTACCAGAAATACTCCGGAAGTGTCTAGTCATTTTCAGACCTGTGCACCATGTTCCATAAGCATGAGGGGATCAGAGAGGGAGGGGGATCCTGAAGCATAAGGGTGACGCAGCTGTTGAGTCAGTGCTGTATAGAGAGACAGAGCGGCAT
Source organism: Oreochromis niloticus (assembly GCF_001858045.2). Classification (NCBI taxonomy): domain Eukaryota; kingdom Metazoa; phylum Chordata; class Actinopteri; order Cichliformes; family Cichlidae; genus Oreochromis; species Oreochromis niloticus. The sequence continues at coordinate 68,572 of NW_020328328.1, forward strand.
ATAGAGCGGGGTGGAGGCAGGCGCTTGTGATGAAAAGAAGAACTTTTTACTCGCTTGTAACCTACAGGCCGCCCACCTCATTCTTGTAAAAAATAAATATCCCTTAGTGAATACTTAGGAAACTTACTTAAACAATTAAAACACCCTCGGATGCGCTACCTCGTATGTGTAAAGTAAGCCTTAGTGGAAAAAAAAAGCGCCGCGCCCGTATTCAGAACTCCCAAATCCCAAATATTTTATTAAAACACCCCGATGAGGTATGTTTTGTGCAGCCACTCCTTATCAGACCAAAAGTAAAGAGTTTTTCTTCATTATTTTGAGCTACTTTTACAACAGGTTTTCTCAATAGACAGAAACCCTCAAAGAAAACGGCCTTGTTTTACGCATATCGAGGAGGACTCAACAACCCCTCTAATTGTTATTAGTATTTCTTAATGCCTCCAGCCAAGCAAAGAATTTCATATTGGCCTCAACTCATTGTACGTGTAAAATAACCCTTAGTGAAAAAAAGCACAGCGCACATATTGAGAACTTGAATAAGTTCCGTCGGTTCATCCCGGTCAATTGCCTCCGAGAGATCGGGATGCTTCCTCCGTCTCGTACCATAAACGTATGAAAAACCCCCCCCAGAGAATTTATTATTTGGTAAGAGAGAGAGAGAGAGAGAATCGAACAAACTTTTCTACAACACAATATACCACTCCGGGTCAGGAGGGGCGATATAGCACGGACCGGCTGGATGACTACGCCGGATGGAAGCATAACCGGAAGCGTGGCAGGGAGTTTCCCTTTGACCTTCATCCTGCTCCATGATCAGCCGTTAAAACTTTCCTCAATATTGCTGTAATGTAACAACAAAGTTAGTTTTTTAAGATCAGACAGGTCCCAAAACATTCCTTACACGCAGTCACTGAATTAGCATCTGTGGCACAAATAAGCTTCAGGGACTGACTTGTTTTTAGAACTGACCTTTGACACTTGGATGTTGGCTTAATTTTTTACACAAAGAGAAATTTGACCCTAATAATAAAAAACATGATACTGTGGTGAATACTTACCTCAACTTTGATGGGTTTTTTCACAGCTATTTATTTAGAAAAAAAGTAAAACACGTTACAAGGACACAATGTACATTGCAGAGTACATGAATGGGAATTCCTCCTCTCTATACTTACACTCCTCCCTAACAAATGCCAAGTCATCATCTCCATATTGTGTGTCGCACTTTTCGAGTTTCATTGAAGTGTGCCCAAGTGCACAAAATGTAAAACAATGTATTAGTTTTTTAAGCCCCCGTTCCCGGTCTAACAAGATGCCATTCATTTAAGAGACTAATAATTTTTTGATTTTAAATTGTGCTAACTTCAACGCAGTAACATTAAAAATAAAACATAGCAGAACTCATTTTTGTTGGACACAAGAACAACTCAAGCATATTTTTCGGGAGCCGGAACTAGGGCTTACAAGTTTGCCGTGCCCCTGGGGACCAGTGCGAGGTTGTGCTGCAGATCCTGGCGTGGAGGGTCCGGACACTCCCACAGCGCAGACTTTGCTATCCGCACAGAGCGTTGCTGGTGTGGCTTATGCAAAAGAGACAAAACAGCTCCCGGTAAGCATGTCTGTTGTAGCCTGCCCTTTATAAGTATCTCTTTGATTATTTAAACAGTGTTTAAATTGTGACTTGTTTGTTATCCAAAAACATTTTATCTATGTTACTGATTTAAAATATACAGATATATATTTTTCAAGTTTTTAGCTTAAACAGACTCTTGAGCAAAATCCGTAATGGCATAACCAGTGTGCAGCCTAATGTACATCTTTTAAGTGTATGTTAATCAGTACATGAAGCGTACCTCTGAAAAGAGTCCATCATTTGTGAATTTACTGATTTGTTTTTTAACCGCAGTTTTCACAAACTGCGGATGATGAAATCCTCTGTATTGTAGAAAATGTCTTTAAACTATCGCTGTTCCTACTTACTGAGCTACTGCTTTACTATGTGAATAAACAATTTGAACGAGAAAGGGTTTAAAGACACATTGAAGCAAAGGTAAAAACTTTGTAATGAAATTTATGTGACCGTTATTCTGAAATCCGACAGAGAGTGAAAATCCAAGAGATGCTGCAAGCCTCTGCATTAATGATCTTTCTGTTTCTCTCCTTCTGCGTGTGTGTGTGTGTGTGTGCTCGCAGAGGGAGGTCACGGCAGGAGTTCCCTGAGTTGACACGTATGAACCATAAAATCAGTTTGGACTGAGGAGCAGTTGGTGAACTACATTCAGTCCTGATGTAGAGAGTTGAAAATAGCTTTCTAGTAAAATCTGGTATCAGAAATAAACTGGGGAAAACAGCCCCCCCCCTAAAGGTTTTTGTTATGATTGTATTTGTGTACCTGTCAGTTTACAATGCTATTCTGCATCCAGCCGCTAGAGGGCGCATTACGCGCAGTGGTATCGAGTAGCGTTTTGGGGCACAGAGGAAGAATAAACCTTCCTGTTGTGAAACTGACATCAGCTCAACGTGTGTCCCGTTTTCTATTCTTTATCACAGGTTAGTAAATGCATTTAAATGAATGTATACTGCAGACCTTACAAACAGAGGATGTTGTTTATATTGGTAATAAGCGCAACTCGCTAAAGAAATGGATTCGTTCTGAGTTGTGTCCGAATTGTGGGTTAAGGCTGCAGGCTAAATGATGCTAATGCTAGCGGACTGGGCTAATGTGGGATACTGAGTGTGTGTGGGGAAGCTAATCTGACCTGTGAGAGACTTCTGGACTGTGAACTCTTAATGTATTATGTACTCTGATAAATTGATTTGATACTATGTTTTATTCTTCTGGTTGATGTTGTGGTTACAAGAACAAGTTTGTGGTTTAATATGAAGACATTTATAGAGTGTTATAAGGAAACTGTTTGATCAATGCTGACTGCATAGTAGTAGTGAACGCTGTTAAAGGAGCATTGCACTCTATATAGTTGTAGGTTGTATAAGAACAGTGAATATGTTTGTTTTATGTCAAAGACATTATTTTCTTGTAAAGAGTAAAATAGCTATATTAAAAAAACAGAAGTTATATTGTCAGTACAGTGGAAATACATTTCACATAGATAAGTTAGTGCTGAACGAGAATTAAAATGTTTAAAAACGAGTTAATTTTATGATGTTTGTAAAGGTAGTTAAAAATGAAGTACAGAGTACACTATTGTGTTTTGTTTATCTTTGTAAAATAAGTGTGTTTATTGTGATACATTGTGAATCTGATATTGTCAATGGATTTAAGCAACATTTTGTTTATGTTTTGTCAAAGTTGTATTGAGAGATTTATACAGTCTCTAGCTCAGGGAACTGTGGCCATGTATGGTAAACTGGACTGAAGCATAAGGCCATTGCTTTGCAGTTAGTGTGGTGATACCTGAAGCTGTTCTAAGCTGTTGTGAAGAATAAACCTTCCTGTTGTGAAACTGACATCAGCTCAACGTGTGTCCCGTTTTCTATTCTTTATCACAGCACCACACGTTGTTGAACAGGAAACCAGTTGCCCCTCTGGTCATCATTTTAGGGAGGCAACACTGACAAAATTACTTTTTTATCCAATGCATGCACAAGAATCCAAATCTCTGTATCACAATGATTTCGTTAAAGCCCTGGGGACAAATTACCGTAGATCATTAATAGGGAAGAAAAAAGGAGGATCACATCAGCAATGGGAGACAGAAGTCTTGACATGTGCTTATAACTTGAAACACAAAAAACCCAGTTACGCCTGGTAAGATTTATGGTATAAACCAGACTTTCACAGTCTGCATCTTTACAGGGATTTTTTCTGCTTTTTGTTCATTCCTAGTGTGATGTAAAAAACAACAAACACAGAGCCCACTATTAGCTGCTTCCCCCCCCCCAAACAGTCAGTTGACTGAGAGAAATGCAATCCATTATTGTGAACGCTGAAGGAGATGTGCTCCATAGTCAAACTTATATTTCCTTAACTTACATCCTATGTTCTGTTTAATTCCGGCATCCCTTTGATGGAAATTGGTTAAACCATTGCTCAACTTATGTCTGAATGACGGCAGATAATTCTGATGAAAAGGAAACTGACCCCGTAAGCACTTTGCAGCTGAGTCGAGGGCTCGTGGAAATAAGGTCAAGGAGGTGTCCGGCGTGAGTACGGCCTGACATTCCATTTGGGACAGCTGCCGGACACATTAGTGCAACTCGGAGTGTGAGCAGCAACTCCTGTATACTGAACATAAGAAAAGTAATGTGTAGTGCTTCTTTTTTTAAAAAGCCAAGACTCCAGGGCTCATGCTTTTGTCTCAGGCCACAAAGCCTGCTGTGTCAGACCTGGAGAGCAGCATGCTCACTATTATCCAAACTTTCCACCAATACTCGGGTCAGAAGTCCAATCTGAAGAAAGCAGACCTTAAAGAACTTATCAACAATGAGATGAATAATTTCATAGTGGTAAGATATCTTCTGCAAGTGGGTGTGTTTATGACACGTAACTAGAACAATAATAATGAGCATGCATCAGTTTGTTGGCACGCAGCACAGTGTGTATTTAAATAAGAAAAAAGCTGCACAGAATTTCACAAACATTATTGATGAATTTAAAATTTATACAAGCAAAGCATGTACAACTAACTGAGGTTGCTTGGGGCTATAGTGGATTTTTATTTGCTTCCTTTTCGAGCGTTGACATGCTGCACAGCTGAGTCTCAGAGATGTTAAAAATATATTAGATAAACTAACATTTTTCCTTCTATTCTGGTGTAATTAAAATTTAAGCCTAGTAGAGTTAGTGGTGATGCTACAGATTTATCAGTGTTATTAAATATACTGTCCATTTACTGCTAATGATGAGCATTAATGCAATTTTCCTGCTGAACAAAAAATCAAGGAGAATGACACTCTGGATAAACTCTTCGCTGACCTCGACCAGAACGGAGATCTGGAGATCGACTTCAAAGAGTTCATTGCCCTCATCGCCATGGTCACCTCTGCTTGCAATGAACTGTTTGTTCCAAAGCAACAAAAGAATTAGTTTGCATGCACATGGATTACTCATTTAAAGAGAGTATGTGTTTTGTTTTTTTTAGACATCCTTTGAGACTGGGAGACTATCATTAACCAAGCATCAGAGTTTGATACTTCTTTTTAGTATGGAAATGTTTGCTGAATACACGCACCAGTCACTTTATTAAGTACACCTATTCACCTGCTCATTAACACAAATATCTAATAAGCCAATCATAAGGCAGCAACTCAACAGATGTAGATATGGTCAAAATGACCTGCTAAGCTCTAACTGCGCATCAAAAGGGGGAAGAAAGGTCATTTAAGTGAATGTGGCATGGTTGGTGGTACCAAATTGGCTGCTCATCTGCTGGTATTTTACCACACAACCATCTATTATGGAAAAAGAGAGACTATCCAGTAAGCGGCAGCTCTGTGGGTGAAAATACTATGTCAGTGTCAGAGGAGAATGGCCAGATTGATTTGCGGTAATAGGAAGGCAGCAGGACCTCCCTCTTTACAACCAAAGCATAGAATCTCTGAAGGCATAAAATTAAACCTCGAGCCTTGAAGCAGATAAACCACAGCAGCAGAAGGCTACTCCTATCGACTGAGGCCACAACATGCACAGGATCACCAGACTTGGACAACGGAAGACTGAAAAATGTTGCTGATCGGATGAGTGTAGATTTCCCCTGTGACATTTGGACAGTAGAGTCCGAATGTGATGTAAGCAAGATGAACTTTGGGATCTATGGATCCTGCAGTTCAGGCTGCTGGTGGTGAAATAGCGTGGCGGATATTTTTTGGCTATTTAGTACCAATTGGGCTTAAACACCACAGCCTACCAGTATATTGTTGTCGAACCTGTCGATCCCTTTATTACTACAGGGTACCCATCTCCTGATGGCTGACTGCAGGAGGAAAACACATGTCCCAAAGCTCAGATTGTCTCAGACTAGTCTCTTTAACAGGAGTTCAGTGTCCTCAAAAAGCCTCCACAGTCACCGACCTCAATCCACATTTGGGATGTGGTGGAACACAAAATTTGCATCATGGATGTGCAGCCAACAAATCTGCAGCAACTGTGTGGAGCTATCATGTCAATATCTCTGAGAAATGTTTCCAGCATCTTGTTGAATCTGTTTCACAAAGAATTAATGTAGTAATGAAGGCAAAAGAGGGTCCAAACAGGCACGACCAATGTATACCTAATAAAATGGCTGGTGAGTTTCTAATATAGCATGTGTGGAATATGTATTTGTGAAACAAAAAATATATATAAATGGATGATACTTCCACATATTTGTCTGTCATTACAAACATGCACGTTCATCTGACAGAAATGATAATCTACAGCAGTACTGAGACATGTTTAACAGATGCTGCTTTACAACATGCTATATGTGACTGAACGTCACTTTGAAATGACTGCTCTGAAGGAAGAACGTCTCATCTTGGGTATTTATTTAATTTTTTTACTCCCGCTCTCCCCTTGTGAGAAGAGGAGTCAAAAAGGTGACGAAAGGAAACAAGGATGCACAAACTGAGAAATGAGAACTGTGCTATCTTTAAGAAAGACAAATAACAGACATGTGTACATGTAATGCAGTCCAGTCAAGAAAAATAACACCTATACTACTTGATGAGTATAACTGCAGCCGTACCTGGCAGCCCAGCATCTGTGGGTCTAAACTGCTGAAAGCTTTTTCCTTTGTACTCTGCAGATTGACTCCTATTAAAATGCCTGTTTTGATAGCAACCAAGCAGCGACCTCTTGTGGCCCAAAAATTTTAAATTAGTTTATTTATTTATTATTATTATTGCTGTTCTTTTCACCAAGTTGCACACCAGTTGTGGGACATCTTTCACAACTCTCTCTCAGACAAATGCAGGATTTCAGAATCCCGTTAATGATGGATTATTGTCCATGCGGTGATTCATCGCCTCAGATGGGTTTCCATAAACTCCAGGATCCTCTTCCAGGCATCTTCTTGAGCAGCAGCGTGGGGTGCGGGGTGACCTCCCACAGAGTGAATACTGCAGGGAAAAATAAAACAACACATTTACTTACCATTTTATATGGTATCCTTAATAGAATTCAATAAGAGGACAACTTTAGCTCACATTTCTCTGGTTTGGTTTTCCATAGAGACGCTCTTGAACACGGTGTGTAGGGTGGCTCGATCAGGTGACCGGCGCCGGGATATGACAAACGGGTAAACTGATGAGATTTACCTGCAGACCTCAGGGCCTCCTCAATCTGATGACCAGTGATCAAAGTAAACAATGAAACAGTGTGCAGTCAGTCCACACAGACAATACACAAAAACCGCATTCAGGTGGATGTAAATAACTGTGTATTCTTAGAATATTTTAACATGTTTCAATAGACATCACGAGGACTCCAAATAATATATACAGGACAACATAACATTTAAAATGTAATCTGTATTTATTATTAAAGTAATTTACCACATCTGCATTCTCTGTGCTTGCAGTACACAGATCATCTTCACCCACTATGTACATGAGAGGACAGGTGATGTTCTCTACCTACAAAAAAAGAAAAAAAAAAAAAAAAAATAAAAATCAATAATAGAGAGCAGAGATTACTGAGCTCTATACACGTGTGCTTCTGTGTGCATGCGTGATGGGCAGAGAAGAACCTTCCGTTTGCTCTCAGGGGGCAGATTATCCGGCAGAGAGACATTTCTGAAACTCACATAGCCTCGATCATCGAACTCCCAATGTTTCTGGTCGCTTAAAGAGCAGAAGAGGACAGAGATGGTACTGTTTGTTATCATCTACTCACGAAATTGTTAAAACAGTGATTACTATAACGTTAGCCCTGCAGTAGACTGACGACTCAACTAGATAAAAGCCCAGGTTATAGCTACGTTTTGCACGATGACATATTTTTGTAATGTACACCACCACACTGGATTTTAAAGACTCAAAATATGACTCAAGTTAAGACTTTGAACTTGGATTCATTAGGCTTTACGAGTGTAAAATTTACAAGAGCGATAGCAAAAACTTTAGAAGACAGCTAAATGGGTGATGAGAGAATTATTTCCATGGTTATGATAAAGAACTTCACAACACCTAACAAGGTCAACACTCGACAGATATAGGTGTATCACTGTCAACGGCATGATTCAAGATCATTCTGTACCAGAATGACTGGGAGAGAAAAGTATGGCAGGAAAAGGAAAAAGAGTCATGAAATGAAGCACATCATGTCATCTGGTAAATGTTACCCAGTCTGTTCAGGTCTGACACTCTCCCCGCACCCAGTAAAGAGGAGATGTGGAAACCTCTTTAGTTTCTTGCCACAGCAAAGCCAAATCAGTTTAACTGATTTAAAATGATTGTCAATAAATACCCCATAAATATAGCAGAGTAATTTCCTAATCTGATCCCTGTCTTAACTTTTGAGACATGTCGCTCCTATCAAATTCAAATGGACTTCATATTTTTCTCATTTTAGGGATTTCTTTGCTCTATTGTGACTAAAGTAGGAGTTTAATATGTGCGCAAATCACTGCATTCTGTTTTGTTTACATTATACACAGCATCCGAACTGTTTTGGAATTGGGGTTGTATATTGCACTTAAAGCATACTGTAAACATACTGTATAATTTTAAACTGAAACTCAACATAACCTTGCCCCAGTCAGGTTCACCATAAGTTACCACCATGATTTATCATGAAGAGAGCGCCACAATACCGAGGACAAAAACTTTAGCGCCTCAAACAAAGTACACTATTAAAAACAGTCCTTATATTCAAAATTATGTTAGACTGCCCATCTTAATGTGAGATTTCGTTAAAAATCCACTGTAGAGGTGTACAGAGGCCACGTTATTTTAAAAAAGCACTGTACCTTTGAGTGACACCAGAGGTGATTGGTTCAAATAGACTGAATAATGATGATAATAATAATAATAATAATAAAAACAGCAACAACAATAATAGTAGCCTCAGAGTAAAATCTAAAGTTACCAGTCGTTACCTCTCAAACATTTTGCTCTTGCCATCTTCGTCCAACAGCGGGCTTCCTACTGCCCATTAATACAAATCAAACATGATGGCTGGAAAGGGGAACAGATAAATGTTAACGTCATTCATAATCACCTATCAGATTTATTTTTCTGATGCAAACAACACTGTGATGATCATATTGCAGATTTCAAAACAGGCGAGTTTGGGATTCACTTTAAAACCAATCGTAGTGGCGATGCGAAGAGTCGGAACGACTCCATAGGAGAGGCCAATGACCCCAATTCTGTCTGCATCGACCTGACAGTGATCTTGAAGTAGCTGGAAGGCTGACTGACCAAACAAAATAAATAGGGACATTTCAAGAGAGTGGCAAAAACATTATAAAATACAAGGCTGTTAGGATAAGATTTAAACTACTTTGAAATATGAATCGCCAACACTCATTATGTGTTGTGGTCCAGGTAAGTCTTTGTGCCCCATGTAAGCAACAGAAAGACTCGCAAAACCCTGGAGGCAAAAGTGCAGAGCGGTACTCCAACAGTCCTCCAACCATTCCCCACAGATCCAGCATAGCAGGAAAAGGGCCGGGCCTGCAGGACATCAGTATGTGAAGTTCAGTCACTGCTGACTAAGACGCTGCCATTAAATAATAATGTGCCATTTCAGTGAATGCTCACCCGGGGGTAAGAATAATGTTCCTACGATGTTGTTTTGACGGATCTCTATTCTCCTCACTCCTGGCGCCATGTACCAGCGCTCAGTGGTTACAGCTGCCAGCTCAGTCCTCTGCCCTCACTGGGTGAAGTGTGGCCCTCCAATAAGGAGATGTTCACATGTATGGGGTCTCCACGTTTCTTTTCCTAAGCCTGTGATCAAAAATCAGAAGATTCTCACTTTAACCATTTACACAGAGAAAGAAGCAGTCAGTGAAGCCAGAAATGTAGAGTGAATGAGAGAATCCTCTAGTTGTATTTTTAAGTGTGCAACATAACAGGCAGCTGGCTTTGAAACCACAAATTTATTTCTCAAGCTCTCGGAAGCTTGTCTTCACCACCTGCTCAAACCTTCTCTGCTTCCGAGTGCAGGCTCCAAAGCCCAGAAGAGTCCCATCGGCTCACAGCCCACATAAGAACCTCCAACTGAATGATCGCTGGTCACTATTCAGGTAAGAAAAGAGACAAAAATAAAATGAAACGCTGCCTGCATAAAAGCCTGGTTAATATCTCTTCACGCAATCTTTACTGATTGTTGGGGTTTCTTTCTACAATATAAAGTGCCTTGAAGCTACTGTTGATAAGAAATGGCATGCACGATATAAATAAAATTAAATTGAACTGAATTGGAATTAATATAACATGACTGCCACAGGATGTTCCACAGTAAACACATTAAATATTAACTTGTGACTTTTATCAATAATTACTTGCAGCTTGCAGATTAAAATGACAAACACTTTGTTCAATTTAATTTCAGCATGTTTGTTTGTCAGAGCTCTACTGAGCCAAAATCCCTTTAACGCTAACTAGTAATGACTTCATGAACTTCTTCACAAATAAAATTTTTATCATTAGAGAAAAATTACAATAATCATCCCACAGATGTAATATTATCTACAGCTACTTTTAGTACCATCGATGTTAAGTTAAACTCTTTTTCTCCAATTGATCTTTCTGAGTTAACTTCAATAATTAATTCCTCCAAACCATCAACGTGTCTTTTAGACCCCATTCCTACAAAACTGCTCAAAGAAGTCCTGCCATTAATTAATTCTTCGATCTTAAATATGATCAACCTATCTCTAATAATCGGCTATGTACCACAGGCCTTCAGCTGGCTGTAGTTAAACCTTTACTTAAAAAGCCATCTCTAGACCCAGCTGTCTTAGCTAATTATCGGCCAATCTCCAACCTTCCTTTCATATCAAAAATCCTTGAAAGAGTGGTTGTCAAACAGCTAACAGATCATCTGCAGAGGAATGGCTTATTTGAAGCGTTTCAGTCAGGTTTCAGAGCTCATCACAGCACAGAAACAGCTTTAGTGAAGGTTACAATGATCTTCTTATGGCCTCTGACAGTGGACTCATCTCTGTGCTTGTCCTGCTAGACCTCAGTGCAGCGTTCGATACTGTTGACCATAATATCCTATTAGAGCGATTAGAACATGCTGTAGGTATTACAGGTACTGCACTGCAGTCGTTTGTATCATATCTATCTAATAGACTCCAATTTGTTCAAGTAATGGAGAGTCCTCTTCACACACTGAGGTCAGTTATGGTGTTCCACAGGGTTCAGTGCTAGGACCAATTCTATTTACATTGTACATGCTTCCCTTAGGCAGCATCATTAGAAGACATAGCATAATTTTCACTGCTATGCAGATGACACGCAGCTCTATCTATCCATGAAGCCAGGTACACACACCAATTAGTTAAACTGCAGGAATGTCTTAAAGACATAAAGACCTGGATGGCCACTAACTTTCTGCTTCTTAATTCAGATAAACTGAGGTTATTGTTACTCGGCCCTGAAAATCTTAGAAATATGGTATCTAGCAGATTCTTACTCTGGATGGCATTACCTGGCCTCCAGTAATGCTGTGAGGAACCTTGGAGTCATTTTTGACCAGGACATGTCCTTCAATGCACATATTAAACAAATATGTAAGACTGCTTTCTTCCATTTGCGCAACATCTCTAAAATTAGAAATATCTGTCTCAGAGTGATGCTGAAAACTAGTTCATGCATTTATTACTTCCAGGCTGGACTACTGTAATTCTTTATTATCAGGATGTCCTAAAAACTCACTGAAAAGCCTTCAGCTGATCCAAAATGCTGCAGCAAGGGTACTGACAGGGACTAGAAAGAGAGAGCATATTCTCCCTGTTTTGGCTTCCCTTCATCGGCTTCCTGTTAAATCCACAATTGAATTCAAAATCCTGCTCCTCACATACAAGGTCTTAAATAATCAGGCCCCATCTTATCTTAATGACCTTGTAGTACCATATCACCCCATTAGAGCACTTCGCTCCGCTCTGCAGGCTTACTTGTTGTTCCTAGAGTATTTAAAAGTAGAATGGGAGGCAGAGCCTTCAGTTTTCAGGCCCCTCTTCTGTGGAACCAGCTTCCAGTTTGGATTCGGGAGACAGACACTATCTCTACTTTCAAGATTAGGCTTAAAACTTTCCTTTTTGCTAAAGCATATAGTTAGGGCTGGACCAGGTGACCCTGAATCCTCCTTAGTTATGCTGCAATAGACGTAGGCTGCCGGGGATTCCCATGATGCATTGAGTTTTTCCCTTCCAGTCACCTTTCTCACTCCACTATGTGTTAATAGACCTCTCTGCATCGAATCATATCTGTTATTAATCTCTGTCTCTCTTCCACAGCATGTCTTTATCCTGTTTTTCTCTTTCACCCAACCGGTCGCAGCAGATGGCCGCCCCTCCTGAGCCTGGTTCTGCCGGAGGTTTCTTCCTGTTAAAAGGAGTTTTTCCTTCCCACTGTCGCCAAAGTGCTTGCTCATAGGGGGTCATATGATGTTGGGTTTTTCTCTGTATTTATTATTGTGCTATCTACTGTATAATATAAAGCGCCTTGAGCGACTTTTGTTGTGATTTGGTGCTATATAAATAAAATTGAATTGAATTGAATTGAATTGAATTAAAAGGTAAGCACGACCTGTTTATTTTCGAACCGTGCATATTGTTTAAATCCTAAATATCTATTCGCTAAGTTCAGGGTGTCTCAGTGTAAATTCACTCAGTATGTTAAAGAAACGGTGTTTGATCCGTCTTAGTTAGTAATTAATAGAATCGGTGTTTCATCCGTGGCGGTGTGTGACCCTCGTAGTTATTAGGAAAAAGTGGCGGTGTGTGATCCATCCCCGTGCGTTAAAGCAAGGAACGTGTTACTATTAGTTAGAAAGTGGGGCTGAAAGGCCTTGTCGCAGCTGAGGCTGTGTGCTCAGAGTTTGGCAACTACACCCTCCTCGGACGCCGTCGTTGGACCTGTGGGACAGGATAGCCGGGGTGGTTGACCTGGGCACTGAGGGCGCCTAATAACTAAAGCTAGGTGTTGGATCCTAGTCGCGGTTGATAACCTGACTGCAGTGTGTGTAGACTGCGTAGTGTGTGTGAAAGCGCCGTTAGAGTCGGCGTCTCGTCTGAAGTACGGGAGTCAATTAAAGTAACAAAGAATTTGAGTCTAAAAATGTGTGTTTGTGGTGTGCAGAAATCGCGGCAGGAGGCCGTGTCATGAATTGTTGCCAACTGTGAAGTCAATTGGGGGGGTTTAATTTGGTTTTATTTTTCTGGGGAAGAGAAACTGCGGTATCCAGTCCGTGGCGCAGTTTTGAATAATTCGTGAGGCAAATGTTTAGGCCTCACGATCTTCCAGATCGCACAACTGTCCTAGTTAGCTTGAGGTGTATAAGAGCGGCACGGCACCCGCTCTTTCGTGCTGATCAGGGCGTTGTCCTGAATCAGCAGAGGAAGTGTCTCGCAGAAAGTTTGAATGGGACTGTGAGAAGCATGAGGTGTGTGTGAGCCAGCCTCGAGGGGTGGGTTCACAGGTGGAACAAAGGAGGAGTAAAATGTGTGTGTGTGAGTGAGAGAGAAAGAAAGGTGGGGGCGAGTGACCAGCCTGTGAGTGTGTGTGAATTCCTTGATGACAAAAGAGGGAGAAAAAGTAGATTTGTTGGTTTTCTGTGAATAATGATAGTTAAGAAATCAAGTGATCAAATGGAGAAAGTGAACTAAAATAAATAAAGAAACCTAAACAGTGGATTAGCGTTAAGGTAATGATAAATAATTGATAAATTAATAGTGAAAAAAATACTCCTTATACACCTTGTGTCAAAATTTGATTGATGACCCTAGCCTTGACCTTTGACCCCTCCCTCCCCACCGGAAGTGTGTAATTTGATCCCTAAGCGTGACGAATTGCATCCGGAGAGGGGAGGGGGGGGACTCCGGAAGTGTGTATATGATCCATAATCGCGACACTGTTGCGCCACCTGTTGTGAGAAAAAAAATAAAAAAAGTTTTTAGAGGGAGGGGGTCTGTGGAGGGAGGAGAATAAAAACAGAGAGGGCAGCGCACTATCCTATGCGCAGACACAAGATGGATCCTTTCATTCTACAGCCCTGCGTTCCTCTGTACTTGGGACGGGAAGAGATCTGCTCTCCCGAGGCCGTAAGCATGGGAGGCAGCAGCGGCGAGTGGTCTTCGTCGATTATCAGCGACCCCCCGTCACCGTCTACAGTAACAGATCAGAAGCAACCAATGCTCCGCGGAAAGAAGGGAGAAATAAGGAGGTCTTCATGTTCCGCAGCCAGATACCGGCTCCGAGGAGCTTGCGGGGAGAATGGACTCTGCCTATTGAGGGCTGTGGAAAGTGGGGCTACGTCTTTGAGTATGACATATTCAAATACAGCATATTTACTATTGAAGCCTCAATTTTGACCCTACCAGAAATACTCCGGAAGTGTCTAGTCATTTTCAGACCTGTGCACCATGTTCCATAAGCATGAGGGGATCAGAGAGGGAGGGGGGATCCTGAAGCATAAGGGTGACGCAGCTGTTGAGTCAGTGCTGTAAAGAGACAGAGCGGCATATAGAGCGGGGTGGAGGCAGGCGCTTTGATGAAAGAAGAACTTTTTACTCGCTGTAACCTACAGGCCGCCCACCTCATTCTTGTAAAAAATAAATATCCTTAGTGAATACTTAGGAAACTTACTTAAACAATTAAAACACCCTCGATGCGCTACTCGTATGTGTAAAGTAAGCCTTAGTGGGAAAAAAAAAGCGCCGCCCCGTATTCAGAACTCCCAATCCCAAATATTTTTATTAAAACACCCGATGAGGTATGTTTTGTGCAGCAACTCCTTATCAGACCAAAAGTAAAGAGTTTTTCTTCATTATTTTGAGCTACTTTTACAACAGGTTTTCTCAATAGACAGAAACCCTCAAAGAAAACGGCCTTGTTTTACGCATATCGAGGAGGACTCAACAACCCTCTAATTGTTATTAGTATTTCTTAATGCCTCCCAGCCAAGCAAAGAATTTCATATTGGCCTCAACTCATTGTACGTGTAAATACCCTTAGTGAAAAAAAGCCACAGCGCACATATTGAGAACTTGAATAAGTTCCGTCGGTTTCATCCGGTCAATTGCCTCCGAGAGATCGGGATGCTTCCTCCGTCTCGTACCATAAACGTATGAAAAACCCCCCCAGAGAATTTATTATTTTGGTAGAGAGAGAGAGAGAGAGAATCGAACAAACTTTTCTACAACACAATATACCACTCCGGTCAGGAGGGGCGATATAGCACGACCGGCTGGATGACTACGCCGATGGAAGCATAACGGAAGCGTGCAGGGAGTTTCCCTTTGACCTTCATCCTGCTCCATGATCAGCCGTTAAAACTTTCCTCAATATTGCTGTAATGTAACAACAAAGTTAGTTTTAAGATCAGACAGTCCCAAACATTCCTTACACGCAGTCACTGAATTAGCATCTGTGGCACAAATAAGCTTCAGGGACTGACTTGTTTTTTAGAACTGACCTTTGACACTTGGATGTTGGCTTAATTTTTTACACAGAGAAATTTGACCCTAATAATAAAACATGATACTGTGGTGAATACTTACCTCAACTTTGATGGGTTTTTCACAGCTATTTATTTAGAAAAAAAGTAAAACACGTTACAAGGACACAATGTACATTGCAGAGTACATGAATGGGAATTCTCCTCTCTATACTTACACTCCTCCCTAACAAATGCCAAGTCATCATCTCCATATGTGTGTCGCACTTTCGAGTTTCATTGAAGTGTGCCCAAGTGCACAAAATGTAAAAATGTATTAGTTTTTTAAGCCCCCGTTCCCGGTCTAACAAGATGCATTCATTTAAGAGACTAATAATTTTTTGATTTATAATTGTGCTAACTTCAACGCAGTAACATTAAAAATAAAACATAGCAGAACTCATTTTGTTGGACACAAGAACAACTCAAGCATATTTTCGGGAGCCGGAACTAGGGCTTACAAGTTTGCCGTGCCCCTGGGACCAGTGCGAGGTTGTGCTGCAGATCCTGGCGTGGAGGGTCCGGACACTCCCACAGCGCAGACTTTGCTATCCGCACAGAGCGTTGCTGTGTGGCTTATGCAAAAGAGACAAAACAGCTTCCCGGTAAGCATGTCTGTTGTAGCCTGCCCTTATAAGTATCTCTTTGATTATTTAAACAGTGTTTAAATTGTGACTTGTTTGTTATCCAAAAACATTTTATCTATGTTACTGATTTAAAATATACAGATATATATTTTCAAGTTTTTAGCTTAAACAGACTCTTGAGCAAAATCCGTAATGGCATAACCAGTGTGCAGCCTAATGTACATCTTTTAAGTGTATGTAATCAGTACATGAAGCGTACCTCTGAAAAGAGTCCATCATTTGTGATTTACTGATTTGTTTTTTAACCGCAGTTTTCACAAACTGCGGATGATGAAATCCTCTGTATTGTAGAAAATGTCTTTAAACTATCGCTGTTCCTACTTACTGAGCTACTGCTTACTATGTGAATAACAATTTGAACGAGAAAGGGTTTAAAGACACATTGAAGCAAAGGTAAAAACTTTGTAATGAAATTTATGTGACGTTATTCTGAAATCCGACAGAGAGTGAAATCCAAGAGATGCTGCAAGCCTCTGCATTAATGATCTTTCTGTTTCTCTCCTTCTGCGTGTGTGTGTGTGTGTGCTCGCAGAGGGGAGGTCACGGCAGGAGTTCCTGAGTTGACACGTATGAACCATAAAATCAGTTTGGACTGAGGAGCAGTGGTGAACTACATTCAGTCCTGATGTAGAGAGTTGAAATAGCTTTCTAGTAAAATCTGGTATCAGAAATAAACTGGGGAAACAGCCCCCCCCCTAAAGGTTTTGTTATGATTGTATTTGTGTACCTGTCAGTTTACAATGCTATTCTGCATCGCCGCTAGAGGGCGCTTACGCGCAGTGGTATCGAGTAGCGTTTTGGGGCACAGAGGAAGAATAAACCTTCCTGTTGTGAACTGACATCAGCTAACGTGTGTCCGTTTTCTATCTTTATCACAGGTAGTAATGCATTTAATGAATGTATACTGCAGACCTTACAAACAGAGGATGTTGTTTATATGGTAATAAGCGCAACTCGCTAAAGAAATGGATTCGTTCTGAGTTGTGTCGAATTGTGGTTAAGACTGCAGGCTAAATGATGCTAATGCTAG
This sequence comes from Oreochromis niloticus, assembly GCF_001858045.2. Classification (NCBI taxonomy): domain Eukaryota; kingdom Metazoa; phylum Chordata; class Actinopteri; order Cichliformes; family Cichlidae; genus Oreochromis; species Oreochromis niloticus. Next base: position 85,862 of record NW_020328328.1, read on the forward strand.
CGGACTGGGCTAATGTGGATACTGAGTGTGTGTGGGAAGCTAATTGACTGTGAGAGACTTCTGGACTGTGAACTTAATGTATTATTACTCTGATAAATGATTTGATACTATGTTTATTCTCTGGTTGATGTTGTGGTTACAGAACAAGTTTGTGGTTTAATATGAAGACATTTATAGAGTTTATAAGGAAACTGTTTGATCAATGCTGACTGCATAGTAGTAGTGAACGCTGTTAAAGGAGCATGCACTCTATATAGTTGTGGTTGTATAAGAACAGTGAATATGTTGTTTTATGTCAAAGACATTATTTCTTGTAAAGAGTAAATAGCTATATTAAAAAACAGAAGTTATATTGTCAGTACAGTGGAATACATTTCACATAGATAAGTAGTGCTGAACGAGAATTAAATGTTTAAAAACGAGTTAATTTTATGATGTTTGTAAAGGTAGTTAAAAATGAAGTACAGAGTACACTATTGTGTTTTGTTTATCTTTGTAAAATAAGTGTGTTTATTGTGATACATGTGAATCTGATATTGTCAATGGATTTAAGCAACATTTGTTTATGTTTTGTCAAAGTTGTATTGAGAGATTTATACAGTCTCTAGCTCAGGAACTGTGGCCATGTATGGTAAACTGGACTGAAGCATAAGGCCATTGCTTTGCAGTTAGTGTGGTGATACCTGAAGCTGTTCTAAGCTGTTGTGAAGAATAAACCTTCCTGTTGTGAAACTGACATCAGCTCAACGTGTGTCCCGTTTCTATTCTTTATCACAGCACCACACGTTGTTGAACAGGAAACCAGTTGCCCCTCTGGTCATCATTTTAGGGAGGCAACACTGACAAAATTACTTTTTTATCCAATGCATGCACAAGAATCCAAATCTCTGTATCACAATGATTTCGTTAAAGCCCTGGGACAAATTACCGTAGATCATTAATAGGGAAAAAAAGGAGGATCACATCAGCAATGGGAGACAGAAGTCTTGACATGTGCTTATAACTTGAAACACAAAAAACCCAGTTACGCCTGGTAAGATTTATGGTATAAACCAGACTTTCACAGTCTGCATCTTTACA